>NW_025927444.1:0-31351 GCF_016906955.1 Phacochoerus africanus | reverse complement strand
CGAGGTAGCCCTGGAGACACCTGCAGGCGCTGAACTTAAGACACCGCAGCCCTGGGCAAACAGCCCCTGCCCCAGCCCCCAAGTTCCTCCTCCCCCCGAGGGCCCCCAGCCCCCGCACGGCCTGCCTGGCCCTGTGACGCCGTCGTCGCTGCGGCGCGCGGCGGGGAAGCGCGCTCTTCCGGGAGGTGAGGACCGAGTGAAGGTAAACCACCTCCTGACTTTGAATACCGACTGTAGGCTGAGGTGATGGAGCTTTCCGGAGAGTGGCGGAACAGAGCACGGGAGGCGGGCGGATTTCGGCTCTCGCGTGCGGTCCTGATGGGACCCGCAGGGGAATTTCGGTCGCGCGGGGCGGTGTTTTCTTGGCGTCGTGGAGGTCACTCCGGAGAAACGTTGAGCAAGCAGACGGACGGGCTGAGCCTGTGATGCGGGATCCCCGGGCCGGCTGCACAGCGCCGCGGGTGCTCATGGGAAGGACACCAGGGCCGGAGGGCGTGCGCCAGCCTCGGTGCTGGTCAGCACATTTGATCCTTGAAAATGGGGCAGAGATAGACAAATCTGTTAACCTCAGCTGCTTTTGAAGGGAAAGGGGGTGCCTTGCTGCCTGCTGGGTCTGGATGGATTCGGTCCCAGGTCCCAGAGTGGTCTTTTTCGAGAGCCCGGTGCCAGGACCCGTCTGAGGCAGGGGCGAGAAATAGGGGGGGAGTCAGAGGGTCCCAGGCGGAGGGATGGGTGGGGGTGGGGTCAGAGTATTGTAAGAGCTGTGTTACCTACTCTTCCCCCGGAAGTTGTTTCTTAATCGTTCACCGTATTCTAATGCAAGTTGTTTTTTCCCCATTCTCAACCACTCTCACCTTCAGCTTAAAAAGAGAGAAGGCTTTGCTGTAGTCACGTATATTATGCGTGAATAGGATCCATTTATGGGACTAGTAAAAGCAGTTAATTTTTTTCCATCAGAATCAACATGGAGCAAAACAGCCCACATTCCAGAAAGGCCCCCAGGATGCAAGGGCACCAGGAGGAGGAGCCCTCAGGGTTGACCCACCCACTCACCACTCTCCAACCCGGGGAGGACAGGAGGATTTTTTTTCTTTTGCAGAGTATTCGATGGGGCTGCCACTGACCTTGCCCACATCTCAGAAGACTGGGAAGTCCCAGCCAACATCAGGAACACAATAGTGAAAAGTGCCGTAATAATAGCAAAATAATGCTGAGAATTATTCAGTAATTTCCAACTGCAATAGCTCTTCCTTCAGAATTGCTTAAGATTGGCGTTTGTTTTGCTCAAGAGAGAACATTCCTTATTAGGGCAAAGTGAAAGGAAAGCAACAATGCCCAAAAAGAGACAGAAAATGAAAAGCCACAAGCTTCTGCTGGTGAAGAGAAAGCAGTTTCTCTCTGCTGGTTCAAGAACAACTAGGCTGTATGGAGTACTCCATAAACAGCTGACTGTGGACTCATGTGTTTTATCCCCTCATTACAACATCAGTGTGTGCCGCTGAAAATGGCCAATTCTCTAGCAAAGAATCATTCCCCAGAGAAGCATCTGGGCCTCATTGCTGCTGAAAATGCTTTGGAAACAGAATTTTTTTTTCTTTCCAGATTCCATAGGCCTCTGCCCAAGATGTGACCTGAACTGATTCTCACAGAATCCTTATAAGGAATGTTTTTACTTAATCTAGTCCAAATTTGCACTGCTTTATTCAAAAGCCGTGTCCTTAAGAGGAGTTAAATATGCTGCCTCTCATCCTATCAACTCACCCAGTAATCCACTGTTTAACTAGCCATCAACCCTAGCAACATCTAGAAGACCTGTGCTATGTTTCAGGCTGTGCTGTGCAGTCTGCAAGCAGCCTTCACTTAATCTTTATAACAACACTGTCGGGTAGGCATTTTTTATTATCCTCATTTTACCCATGAAGAATGGAGGCACAAAGACATTAACTGCCTTGCCAAGATGGAAGGAAAAAGGGCAGGTTTGACGGGCTCCTGACTGCAAACTTGTAACCCACACTACGCCACTTTCCAGCATACACTTCCTATGTTAATCACCTATAAGTCCTTTTGGAATATTCATTCATTCATGTATTCGCTTAACCTTGACTAGGTGCTTCTAGCTGCCAGGGACACAAAGATAAGTGAAATCAGGCTCCTTATTTCAAGAAATTCACCATCAGGCTGAGAATAGTTTTGAAATGCAAAGGATCAAATCTTCATTCATTCATTTTCTTAATTTGAAAAACTTTTTGTGCTGGGTTTACCATGTTAGAGTTTTGTGTTTTGTTTGTTTTTCCTGTGTTTGGAGGCAGAGAGACCTGCAATCACAGACTGTAATTTTTTCATTGCTCCATTTGTCTATTATATTTTGGATTCAGAACCCACTTTTTTTTGCAAAATCTTCGATCTGCATCTGTCTACTGAAAATATGTACATCCCAAACAAATAGGAAAGTAAAAGCTCCATCAAGCCAGTTACATGATATCAGTGTGTTTCACTGATTTCTAATTTTTGTGTTAGCCAGTATATGTATACCAAACATTCCAGAGGCTAGTCAGGCTACAGTGAATTTTGTTTAGCCTGTAGGGTTATTTTATTTTGAATGGAATTAATGTTTTAAAATAAAGAGGTTTTATATAAAAATCCAGATTTAAGGTTTCTCTTGAAAAATTGTAAGCTCTACTAACAAAACACTGAGCTTTGAGCCAACATGACAAGGGCCAGTGCCAAATAGTGCCAAGCCATCCTCTTCAGTAGGGCATGTCTGGTTCTTCACAGGCCACATCACTCCCTCCCTATAGTATCCCCATTATTGAGATTTTGTGCACAGTTGTCATCAAATGTCTCACCTACATTTTTGTCTCCTTATGGTATGAGAGTATTTCTGCATCTCTGTCTTTAATCAAAGATAGAAAGTAAAAATCAAGCTAAAAGGACCTGAGATTATTTTTCCATCTTTTTGTATTTTTGCCTTGCTCACTTATTTTGCCTGGTCCTTGTAAATATGCCTCTGGCGCGGGGTAGACAAATTCCATTGCAAATCAGACTGACAGGAGCTTATGTAATCAAGTCCTTCCAGAGAACTTAAAAGTGTGTGACTGAAAACTTCACATATTTGGCATGTATCATTTATCTATTGCTGCGTAACAAACTTCCCCAAAACTCAGTAGCTTAAAATAACCATAAAATAACCACTTATTTGGCTCTCGAGTCTGTAGGTCAGCCATTTTGCTTGGACTCAGGTAAGTAGCTCTTGTGCTGGTCTCCCTGGGGCTCATTTATGCATCTGTGATGGCTGGTGGTGAGTGGCGTAACTCAAGTGGCTGCGGGTGGCTGGCTATTGGTTGAGACAAGAACGCAACTGGGCTTTGTGTCTCTCACCCAGCAGGCTAGCCCAGGCTTGTTCCTGTGGTGGTGATAGAATTTCTGTGGTAGTCTGCTCAGGTTATCCTAACAGAAAACCATGAACTGGTAGCCTAAAACTGTAGAAATTTGATTTTTTCATGGTTCTTGTGGCTGGAAGTCCCAGATCAAGGTACTGGCAAATTTGGTTTCTCATGGGAATTTCTTTCCTGGCTTGCAGACAGCTGCCTTCTCACTGGGTCCTTACATGGCCTTTTCTCTGTGCGAGCATTCTTGTCACTTCTTCTTATAAGAACACCAGTCCTATTGGATCAGGGCCTCACCCTTTTGACTTCACTCAACCATAATTTCCTCCTTAAAAGCCTTGTCTCCAAATATGGTCACATTGGGTGTAAGGGCTTCAACCTATGAATTTTGAAGGGTACACAGCTCAGTCCATAACAGGTCCCGAGAGCAACCAGAAGGCAAGTACCCTGTGTAACATTCACTGTTTTCTCATTGGCCGAAACAAATCCTATGGCCAAGCTCTGAGTCAGTGGTGGGGACTACCCCGTGCGTGGATACAGGGAAGCATGAACAAATGAGGGATTGTGACAGCAAAACCCACAGACCCCAGGCCAGTTCTCTTGAACTGCTGTCTACGTGACATAAATATGCTTTAAGTGGATGCAGTGGTCTGCAGCTCATTCTCCAACTTCCAATTCTAGTCAGCTGACTGTTCTAAGTGGATGAGGGACACCCCTGCTCCTTCCAATGGCTGGTTGAGGGGTGGGCGTGGGCCAAATACTGGACAAAATGGAAATATACGCTGAGAGTACTTAGAGGGAAGGTTTGAGGAAAGAGAAGTTCCTTCTGTTGGACATTGTTGATACCTGAGCAGCTGCAGCCACCATGCTGTCCACTTGAGGATGAAGCCAACAGACGGGAAAGGAGCCCCAAGAAATGCAGAGACAGGCACCAGAGCCTGATGTGCACATATGGATCCCACTCTGCCTGTGGGTTTCTTATTGCACAATGTCATAAATGTTTTTTGTTTTTTTTTTTTTCCATCTTTTTGCCTTTTCTTGAGCCGTTCCTGCGGCATATGGAGTTCCCAGGCTAGGGGTCTAATTGGAGCCCTAGCCACCGGCCTATGCCAGAGCCACAGCAACGCGGGATCCAAGCCGCCTCTGCAACCTACACCACAGCTCACGGCAATGCCAGATCCTTAACCCACTGAGCAAGGGCAGGGATCAAACCTGCAACCTCATGGTTCCTAGTTGGATTCGTTAACCACTGCACCACAACGGGAACTCCATTGTTTGGAGTGGCCCGCGTCATGGTGTTTTGTCACTTAGATGTAATGCATACCAACCAAAGTTGATACTGACAGGAGAGGTTAACCCATGCAGAGCCACAGAGAGCAAGCAGGCTTCCTGAGGCGTCCAGGATCCCCTTCTCACACGGCCTTGTGCAGGCTCCTGTCTCAGCTTCCTCTTCCATAAGGGTGGGAAATGTCTATCCTAAAAGCCCCAAACACAAATTTATGATCAGATGAGATAATGCTTGGGAAAACATTTCAAACTATAAATTGTCAAACCCATGTAAAGAAAAGAGAAAACAGCATCTTTAAGGTTGAAAGAATTGATGGCTAATAGCTAGAATTATGTCATGTCAAAAATCCATCCATTTAGTCAAGTCGGTAAGAAGACTTGTCAGATGTGTTTACTATTACAGAGACCAAAATTACCACCTACTATACAACAGACCTCCTCCTGTAATTAGCTTTGCAACTAAGTCAAAACAGTCTGAGCATTGTGTATGAGCTGAGAGTGGTTATAGGTGGAGCAGTCGGCAGAACCAAGTCTGTATTGGTCAGGATAATTTTAGCTGCAAGGGACCAACACCCAACTCACCCTAACTTAGAAAATAAAGGAATTTACTGGCTTAACTGGAAAGGGTCTAACAGTAGGGCATCAAGCAGACAATGTCAGGTGAGGTGTGACTCAGTGGCTCAGTGATGCCATCAGGAACCCAGCCTCCCTCTCTGTGCCCTCTGCCTTGATGGTATCACCGTCACATTCACAAATGGCCAGCCAGTACTTACCAGATGCATGATCCGGGAGAATCATACATGTAGTCACTGCACTTTGCTGTGGAGAAAAGCATGAGTTTGTTCAGCCCATGTGTTCAAAATATATACCAATTTTTATATCCTTGAGTCAAGATTCATTTTTAATATGCTGGGAGCCTTAAGAACTTGATGAGACCCCTGACTTCCTGCATCACAAAGAGGTCCTATTCATGCTGATGCAACCGATGGTTAGTCTGGAAACGACCTGCTTGAAAGCTCCTTTGCTGGAATGCAGCCTGCCTTAGTTTTGGTAAACACACATTTGGAAACTTGTTTTCATTGAGATGGGCTGAAATGCCTGGGCATTAGTCCCCACACATGGAGAAATCTGTGAACCTGAGGTGATAGCCACAGGGACCAATTCTAAATATCTCCCACTGAGATTTAAGGAAGTAAATAAAAGAAGGAAGACCTTGTTTACATTAATTTACCATCACCCACAGTGGTTGGTGATGCTCATTAGAATCTGGCATTTATAAAGAATTTTAAATTGCCCTTGGTCTCTTGTGCTTTTGATTAGTGATGCCCCTGTACCAGCCATAGGTGTTGAGACAGGTAGTCCTTACACCTGTGCAGAAGTTTTTGTGCTGATTTCTACTTGAAGGTTGGCAGAGCTTGGTGTGTAGGAGGCAGAGATGGCTAAGTGCTAACAAGCGTGAGCCTTATCTCCCAGGGTTTCGAACAGCCATGGTCTGGTCTTTCTCAACCCAATTGAATATGTATTTCTGTACATAAGCGAGCCAGATACCACGTGGAAATCACATTAGAGATGCAGAAACATCAGCAAACTTCAGTCTCTAGTCAAGCA
The DNA here is from genome assembly GCF_016906955.1 of Phacochoerus africanus. Taxonomy (NCBI): domain Eukaryota; kingdom Metazoa; phylum Chordata; class Mammalia; order Artiodactyla; family Suidae; genus Phacochoerus; species Phacochoerus africanus. Next base: position 25,070 of record NW_025927444.1, on the reverse strand, counting down.
GAAAGAAAGAGTCATCAATTAAAAATATCCTGACAGTACACGACATTCAACGAGATAAACTCACCCATTTCAGAGATTCATGCCTATACTCCTCAGGACTAAGGAGCTTTGGGACAAAAATCTTAAAATCAAACATTGTTTTTGTTCTATTCACTCTATCAGTAGACCTAAGAATAAAACTCCATTTCTTTAAACACATATAGTTCCTGACTTCTCACAACTTCATCCCTCTCTCACCCCTCATTTTATTTGAATTATTCTGATAAATCACCTCTTATAAGCAGGTCACAGTATATTTGACACCAGGAGCTAGGTGTTTGTATACCCAATTATTTGGATGTTCTGAGACCAATTTCCAGTGCAGGTGTGGAGCGGGGGGATGTTCCCCCCACACTACCAGGCAATCCTCCAGGATGCCAGCTGACTGTCCTACAGTTGAATTCAGTTCTGGCACTGTCTACCTGGAAATAGCATCAAACTCCACAGGTAATGACTCAATTCGGGACTGTACTACCACCCCCACTTTAGGTGCCAAGCCAAACCTGTCCTCCTCTGGTTCAAGTAATTGGCTAGAGTGGCTCACAGAACTCAGAGAAGCATTCTACTTATTAGCTCACCAGTTTACTACAGAGAATATTATTAAAGGATGGGAATCAACAGCCAGATGAAGGCTTACGTGGCCAAGACATGGGAAAAGGGCTCAGAGCTCCCTTGTTCTCTCCAAGCACCACCCTCCCCCCGTGGCCACATATTTATCAGCTGGTCCCCATCTCACATCTTTAGGTGCCTTTTGCTAATCAATCCACATAACAAGAGACACCCTTTTTGCTCTTATCACTTTGGAAATTCCAAGGGTTTTAGGATCTCTTTGCAGGAAATGGCACAGAAATATGTAGTTCTTATTATATATTTTATTATAATTATAAATCACAATATCACATCCTTGCACATTCCTGTATTTCTGTTTGTTTCTCCCGTGCACGGTAAATCACGTAGCATACAGGCAGTGCCCAATACATATGGACTAAAGTTTTGTAAACCGTGTAACCGTCCCCCTTGACCGTTTAGACATCTATCCCCAAATATCACTGAGATGCCATCTTCCCTGGACAGCTGAGCATGTGTTTGTGGCTGTGTCACACCGTTATTTGACCAACCGGGAAGTTCTAGGACACCATTGTTCATGTTCTCTAATAAAATTATTCCATCTTGTGACCTTTGACAATGCTAGAGCAAAAATAAAGAAGCAACTGTTAAACACTTTCCTCAGAGAAGATAACTAGAAGGGATTTACTTTATCATTCCTAAAATCTCAACAAAAGATTTATTCTTCATAAGACATTTGAAAAAATTAATGATCTGCCAGTAAATGTACGTCTGACAGTTACTGCCTTTGCATCCTTAGAGGGAAAAACAAGATCAAGAGTTAGACATTCTGTATTCTCGTTAAACTCTTCCTCCTTCTACCCCTAAGTACAGAACAGCAAAACTTCCAAAGCCAGCCTTGCTGCCATTCCTTTAACCTGTAAATGAGCAGGCAGGCCTCATCGCAGAGTAATTTTATACAACTAAAATTATTTAAATTTCTGCAGTAGATGTCTAATGGTGTTTTTGGCAGCCAGGCATCCATTCCTCCTTTTCCAAGTAGTGGAGTCTGAGTTCCCATCAAAGCACCACCCTCCCCTGTTTGGTGTATGTGTGATGTATGTTGGTATATACCAACCTTGTGGGACCCAAGCTTGGCCGACAGGCAGCATGCATGCTCTGGCCACGTGGTAGGTGTAGGGATGCCAGTGCGAGGGAAGCCCAGCAAACAAGAGGCTTGGAGCTCTTCCCAGTGGGGTTGATGGTAAGATGTGGCCAAAGCTACCGGTGACCACTTTTCCACCAGGTGGAAAGAGCCTGACAGAAAAAGAAGCTGAGACAGCAGGGTCTAGAGACCAAGACCCAAGAGAGACAGATTCCTAAGGACATTACTGCCAGGTCAGCTGTGCCCAATGAGCTAGCCTCTGGCTTTTCCATTCAGGGACACAAACTATTCCCTTTTAAAAGGGAAACAAAACCTGTTTATTGAGCTGAATTTCAGTACAGGTAACTGGAAGACTTTTACAAAAACAGTATCTGTAGGAAGTCCAGAGAAAGGTCTTTTAGGGAAGATAAATCAATTAAACTTTGTAAACAAGCTAATTAGATCAGGGATACAGTTTGGGCTCTTTGAGTCCAGTCCTTTTTAACAAACTCAATTTAGTCTGATGTCTTACAGTTATAGACACTGTGGAGGAATTTATCTGTATTGTTCTGAAACTGCCGTCCCCATTCTAAAATTAGCCTGGTCCTATATCATGCATTTAGGTACGCATGGGGATTTGTGTCTTCATTAACCAACAGTTCTTTCACATTCCTGGTCTAAAGCTTTCCATTACTGTTTCCCAGCACTGATAGATGAAAGTGCTGAGAACATTATAGCATAATTAGTGGTTGGCCCAAGAAAATGGAATTATTCTTTGCTGCCTTCGAATAATTGATTCAGATACTTAATATTTATCTCCAGTGATTCTGAGACTCTTTGCTCATCCTGCTGCTCCAAAGCATAAAAGGCATTGTATTTTTTTCATGTTTGAAGAAGCCCTCTCAGTTGTAGTAATACCTAACTGATGTAATATTTAGTTGCTGGCATATCCCATGTTGGATATAAATTGCTTTGGGTCAACTTCTATTAATTCAAAGTAGTTCATTTATTCTGAAATGATGAATTTGAAGAAGAAAAGAAAAGAGAAATACAGAGTTAGTCTAGGTTACCTATATACCCAAGAGAATTACAATATGAGAAAAGAATAAACTTGTAGAATCAATAAAGTAAGAAGATTTCAGAGCATTGAAAATACAAAAGTTTCATGTTGAGTCTTCAAAATGAAAGTGTTCCAAGGACCTAGAAAAATTAGTGAAGTTACAAAAGAGGCCTACATTTGTTATGCATTCTAGGTAGCTTTTTTTTTTTTTTTTTTCCTGGAAATAATTTAGCGTATATCTCCAAAAGATAAACTTTTTTAAATAATCACTTTTTTTTTTTTTTTTGTCTTTTTAGGGCCAGGCCTGTGGCATATGGAGGTTCCCAGGCTAGGGGTCAAATCAGAGCTGCAGCTGCTGGCCTACCGCCACAGCCACAGCCACAGCAACATGGGATCCAAGCCACATCTGTGACCTACACCACAGCTCACAGCAACTCCAGATCCGTAACGTCCTGAGTGAGGCCAGGGATTGAACCTGCGTCCTCATGGATACTAGTCAGGTTTCGTTTCCACTGAGCCATGATGGGAACTCCACACAATACTATTATTACACATAACAAATGGCAGTAACTTCTTAATATCTACAAATAACCAGTGAGTGTTAAAAATTCCCAAATGGGAATTTTTTTTTCTTTCTTTTAGAATTGGCTTATTCATATTAAGAGCTACACAAAGCCATACCTTGGGATCTCTTTACAGTTTCTCCCACCTTTCTTTTTCATTCCTTTGCAATTTGTCAATGATGTCATAGAGTTTTCCATATTCTTAATTTTTCTGATCATATCTCTGTGGTGCCATTATACGTGCTTCCTCATTCCCTGTCTTCAGGTTCAGTATTTTGGCAAAAATTCCATACATAGTGTCATATATTTCCATCAGCAAACACATAATGTCTCCTTGTGTTTTATTTGTTTCTTTTATTTGTTTGTTTGTTTATTAATTTATTTATTGTCTTTTTGCCTTTTCTAGGGCCACTCCCACAGCATATGGAGGTTCCCAGGCTAGGCGTCTAATCGGAGCTGTAGCTGCCAGCCTACTGCCAGAGCCATAGCTACACAGGATCTGAGCTGAGTCTGCGACCTACAGCACAAACTTTGTTTCTTTTAAATCCCAGCAGTCCCTGGAGATGGCTGCCCCACTCAATGACTGCATTTGAGGTTGAAAATTTTTTACTTCTCTTCTCTCATTCTGTTATTCTTAAGCTGTTGGAATTCATCAATATAAGGAGAAACCTTCTCAAGTAAACTATTTGATTGTAAAATAAAGGCAGGGAAGGTGCTCCCTTCCTTACCTTTATTTGCTAGTTTTCAGAATAGTGGTTCTTTCAGAAGAACCAGAGTCAAAGGAGGTGGTGGTTGTTGTCGTCGTTGTTGTTGTCGTCGTTGTTGTTGTTGAATGCATGTCCCTTAACACAGCTGGCGAGTTTCAATCCTCTATTGTCATTACTGTTATTGATACTCCAAGTGTGCCAGCTCTGGCTGGGGAGGCTGCTCAAGCCAGCTGCCAAGCCCTCTGACCCAGGACCCTTCTTTTTTGCTTCCTTTGGTAGGATCAGACCATCTAGTATCTTCTTGTACACATCCTGCCCCAGGTCTGGAATCAGATCTCCGAGGAGTTCTAGTTTGTTTCAGTGGTGAATGTTTAGCAATCACAGTCTGGGTGCTAGGAACATCCATTGCTACTAGATTACTCTTGGTGTCTGGGCTTGTGCAATGGACAGAGGCAGGAAGTGTGTATTTTAAGATAAAACACATCAGGAGTCTATACTGATATTTCCAATTCAAAATAGAGTTGCAGCATTTTTTATTTAAATTTCTTTATGTTTTTTCTCTTAAATTGAATATCTTATTTATTGATGACATGAACACAATTTATTGTTTTCTCCTGTAATTTGCTTAAGTAGCTTCTAAATAGAAATACCAATGCAGTTACTGAAAAGATATTCTTTTTGAACTTAATATATATCCTGTTAAGATGTACAGCCAAAATACCATTTTCTGCAATCACTTAACTTAATTCTTCTCTGTGTGGGTTAAACCAGCAACTCAATGCATAGGTTTATTTCTTTCATTTTGCTTTTTCTTTTGCGGAAGGGCCCCATTGAAAGCAAAATCTCACCAAACCACTGATAACTTAACATTTAAACATATGCTTCTTGTCATTTGTGTGCGTGAATGTTATGAGAAAAATGGAATCATAGTTACAGAAGGCTTTATATTTGTCTTATTCACCCCATAGTATATCATAAACCTCCTCTCATGTCATTAAAAAATTTCTAATTCACTATACCATAGCATCTTCATGGTATATTATCATTTAGATGATTTACAGCTCTCTCAGCTAATCCCCTATTGTTGACCATTTCAGTTGTTTACAGTTTTTCAGTTTTAAACAATACTATGATGAATATTCTTGGGACTAAATATTTACAAACATTCCCAAATTACTGCTTTAGATAAATTCCCATAAATGCATTTGCTAACCAAAAAAACAAAAAATAAAATAATCACTTTAAGACTTATGCTTCACGCAGCTGAATCATTTTCCTGAAGTATTTGATAGTTCTCATGTCCCTAAACTCTCACCAATGCTAGGCATTATCATTCATTTTTTAATTTGTCTACTTTGATAGATAATATAGCATCTGATTGTCAATTACATAGACATTTCTTTAAATGGACGGCTGTTTCAGTATTCATTTATTCACTCCTTTCAACAAAACTGTAATTCCACATTTACCTTTTGCCATGTCCTGGACACAGGACCTCCAACACAGACACGTCCCTCCCCTCATGGAGCTCAGCGTCCAGAGGAAAGGAAAGACATCCGAATAAGTAAGCTGGAAAGGAGAAATGCAGGTCATCAAGAAGGTTCATAACTAGGAGACTAAGCTAGATGGGGTGGGGGGTCGGGGGTCGGGAAGAACAAGAATAAGACCAAAAGGACAGATAAACTGAAACTAGGAGACAAACAGCTAATGCAAAGGAAGAACAAGCCAAAAACAACAAACAAACAAACAAACAAAAACCTCGAGGTATGACTCGGTCTTTCTTTACACGCAAGGAACCCATTCATGAAAGAGGATCCGGAAGTCCAGGGATCCTGCCTTCTGCATGCCTATTTTAAGCAAGACTCAGTTTGTGTGAATCAGGGATGCAGGTATAGGGGTTAAAAAAAGAAAGAGCCAGACTTTGGCACTTTGTCTCAGACTCCTGTCCTGAGCATTGCTTCGGGGCTCCATCCTCCTTACCAACATGAGCAACAGGTGCCTCTTCGTCATCCCCTAACCTTCTCCCAGCCAAACCATGTGATGGAGGTGATTCACAGTAGCTGTACGTCCTGGGCAGATTAGAAAGAGAAATCTTTATAATTATACAGGCGTGCTGTTATTTAAATATTTACCAGCATTAAACACCAAAGGGCTGTGCAAATGATCCAGGGATTCATATTGTTCTAAGCTAATATTCTTTGTACAATATTATGCAAATTGCATAAACTTTATTTTGTTGTTGTTGCTGCAAGCAGTGTATCCCAAGGCAGCCATTCACTAAGTTGAAACAGATAAAGTTTTAATAATAAATAGTGATGATGAATAAGTCACAAAGTTTGTGCAATGCTAATGTACTTGCTCACCCTAGGGTAGTTTATTAGATAAGCAAGTAACATTTCCTGATTTGCTTTTGCTCAAGCGGCATCGTTTTCCTGGAAATGTTTGTGCAATAAATTATTTCAACCCATTAGGTGTTAACGAACAAATCATATTCACTTGCAATCTGTCGTGAATTGCTGAAAATTGAGATTTAAACACTGAAATTATACATTAATTTTACTTTACAAAAACAAAGCTAGTTAAGAGAAATTAAACTTGGCTGAAATGGGAACAAAACAGTATGTCTGATGCTGAATATTTTAAGTCTGCAAAGGAGGCTGTGAATGGCTTCATTAATATTCAGAACACTTGGGCATTGTGACAACGACAAAATGCGAAGAACAGCCCCATGCCTTGGGAATACCCATTAGCAGCAACACAGCTTTGCCGTTGCTGTGTTCGCCCACAAGATGCCTACGTGGGTTCAGCATGGGTCGGGGCCCCACACACCTGTGTGCAGGTCTGGAACAAGCTGACCTGCCTCTTGGCATCCACAGGGCAGAATTGATTCCATGCAGCAAGGCATCATCTGTCTGTGTTCATAACAACCTGCTTCCACTTAGAGGGTGATTAGAAAATATCTCAGAAAATAGCAACTGGAAACAGCATAATTGTGCACCAGAGGGCCAATGCAAGAGGAAAATGCTGACTGTCTGTACAACACAGGTCTCCACAGTCAGAAAGTAAAGGAGGTATACCCGTATGGGTTTGAAATCGATTTCCAAGACATGGGCTTTCTACATTTCTAGCATGAATTTTATTGAACATCATATTTACAGAAATAGGCACAAAACCGTAAGCTTCACAAAGTGTAACCAACACCCACATCAGTTGTCAACATCACCACACTCCAGAGGCCCCTTGTACTCTGCCTCCCACCCGGGGACCCACCACCCAGACACCAGAGGTTGCTGCTGGAGCCATTCATTCTTTGACATCTGGATTCTTTCCATCAGGATGATGGCTCGGAGATTTATCCACATGTTTGCTCCTAGCTGTAGCTGGTGCTTGCTAATTAATAGGTAGTATTCTGTTGTACAAATAACACAGTTCACTTACTCTTTGTCTCATTGATGGTCGTCTGGGTTCTAGAACTAGCGCTGCTTTAAGTGTCCTTGTAGACATCTCTGATGAGTGTGAAAATATGTCTTTTCAGTGCACACATAGCCATGTAGAGATCAGGGTATTATGGTACATTCACACTGGTCTGGGGTGTAGGTAAAAAGGACAGGGATAAATGCTCATTCACCACACACTCGCTGTATATTCACTAGTGAGATTCACAGAGACCCTTTCTGAAGTATATAAAGTAATAACCATGTCTGCCTTGGGGAAGAATTTTTAAGGGATAGGGGAGCCATAATTTTCACTGTTCATGTTTTTGTACTATTCTGAATTTTCCCAAGGATATGGATTAAGTTCTAAATATCATATTAGTTGGAGTTCCCATTATGGCTCAGCAGTAACGAACCCGACTAGTATCCATGAGGATACGGGTTCTATCACTGGCCTCACTCAGTGGGTTAAGGATCCGGTGTTACCATGAGCTGTGGTGTAAGTCGCAGACGCAGCTCGGATTCCATGTTGCTGCGGCTGTGGCGTAGGCAGACAGCTGCAGCTCTGATTGAACCCCTAGCCTGGGAACCACCATATGCTGCAGGTGAGGCCCTAAAAGACAAAAAATAAAAAGTAAAATAAAATTAGTTAATCAAAGATGGGTAAATATAATGAATCCAGAGTCATTTAGGCTCTAACTGGGCATGTGGTCGTTGTTACGTTTCATTTTGTTTTCCTTCAGCTGTACATCCCAGCGCTTTACCAAAGCCTCTCATTTCCTTCTCACAATAAGAGTGTGAGAAAGCTGTTGTTAGCCCTTTCTGTAGACCACACATGTGCCATGATTTCCTTTAATTCTCATACTCAACCTAAGAAATGGGCTTTATTAAATAACCCCACTTCACTAATGAGGAAACTAGAGGTCAGAGAGGTTGGGTGGCTTGCCTGGGGCCACATTTTGGGTAAACATTTTTTGGACCGCTGTCAAGGGCCCTGCCCACTCATGAATCCCTGGAAGAGCCAAGAACACACTGACATCAAAACAAAGGAAGGAAAAGGAAAGTGAAGGGCATGCAAATGGTGACCTTACCCTCCCCAGGGGCTAGAGGGTAATCCTGGAATCAACAGAGGGGCTTCGTGCCCCTCTCTTCCCTAAGTGCAGGTCATGTCCTTGATGACCTGTGAAGGTCAGTGCTTTTGCATTACTTGCCTGAGACCAGGGTTGGCAAATGTTTTCTGTAAAGGGCCCTACAGAAATATTTCAAGCCTTGTGGGCCATAAGACCTCAGTCAAACCTCTCAATTCTGCTTCATTGAAGCATAAAGTAGCTATAGACAATATGTAAGTGGAAAGATGTGGCTGTGTTCCAATAGTACTTTATTTAAGACATAGAAATCTGAATTTCATGTAATTTCCACGTGTCATGAAATACTCTTTTTAAAAATTTTTCCAACCAAAGCAATTCTGAGGAACAAAAACGAAGCAAGAGGCATAACTCTCCCAGACTTCAGGCAATATTACAAAGCTACAGTCATCAAGACAGCGTGGTATTGGTACCAAAACAGACATACAGACCAATGGAACAGAAGTCAGAAATAAACCCAGACACCTACAGTCAACTAATCTTTGACAAAGGAGGCAAGAATGTAAAATGGGGAAAAGAAAGTCTTTTCAGCAAATGGTGCTGGGAGACCTGGATAGCCGCATGCAAATCAATGAAACCAGAACACACCCTCACACCATGCACAAAAATAAACTCAAAATGGCTTAAAGACTTAAATATAAGACAAGACACTTTCAAACTCCTGGAAGAGAACATAGGCAAAACATTTTCTGACATCAACCTTACAAATGTTTTCTCAGGTCAGTCTCCCAAAGCAACAGAAATAAAAGCAAAAATAAACCAATGGGACCTCATCAAACTGACAAGCTTTTGCACAGCAAAGGAAACCAAAAAAAAAAAAAAAAACAGCTTACAGAATGGGAGAAAATAGTTTCAAATGATGCAACTGACAAGGGCTTAATCTTTAAAATATACAAACAACTTATACAATTCAACAGCAAAAAAGCCAACAACCCAACTGAAAAATGGGCAAAGGACCTGAATAGACATTTCTCCAAGAAGATATACAGATGGCCAATAAGCACATGGAAAAAAAAAATGTTCAACATCACAGATTATTAGAGAAATGCAAATCAAAACTACCACGAGATACCACCTCACACCAGTCAGAATGGCCATCATGAATAAGTCCACAAATAACAAATGCTGGAGGGAGTGTGGAGAAAGTGCACGGCTGGTGGGAATGTAAGCTGGTACAACCACTATGGAGAACAGTATAGAGGTACCTTAGAAAACTATACATAGAACTACCATATATCCCAGCAACCCTTCTCTTGGGCATATATCCAGACAAAAATTTCCTTACAAAAGACACATGCACATGCATGTTCTTTGCAGCACTATTCACAATAGTCAAGACATGGAAACAACCCACGTGCCCAGTGACAGATGATTGGATTAGGAAGATGTGGTGTATATATACACCATGAAATACTACTCAGCCATAAAAAAACAACAAAATAAAATCATACTTGGAGAATAGACTTGTAGTTGCCAAGGGAGAGTGGGAGGAAGTGGGATGGACTGGAAATTTGGGGCTAATAGATGCAGACTATTGCCTTTGGAATGGATTAGCAATCAGATCCTGCTGTGTAGCACTGGGAACTATGTCTAGTCACTTATTATGAGCCTGATAATGTGAGAAAAAAGAATGCATATATGTATGTGTAACAGGGTCACCATGCTATACAGTAGAAAATTGACAGAACACTGTAAACTAGCTATAGTGGAAAAAAATAAAAATCATCATAAAAATTTTTTTCCAACCATTTTAAAATACAGTATTCATTCATATTCTTATCCCCTGGGCTGTACAAAAACAGCCATATATGGACCATTAATTTCAGATTGACAGTTTTTACTCTAAGAAAGAAAAATACATTAAGACAGTCACTGAACAGAAGCTTACCAATTTGAAGTAAAAATTCTTTTAGTTGCAAAATGGAAACCAAACTCAAACCAACTAAATCAAAATAGGCAATTCATGAATTCATAACTAAAAAGCCCAAGGGGTTGGTATTCAGACCTGACTGGTTTAGGAATTTGGGTAACATCAAGCTTTTCTTTCTTCCTCCATCCCCTCTTTCTCTGCCTCTGTCCCTCTTCCTTCTCATTCCCCTTTGCTACAGGGGAAAAGACATTACAGACAATGCAGAACTGGAAAGAATATAAGCTGACATCTTAACAGAAATTATGGAGGCCCCAAACAGTGGAACAGCATTTTTTTTAATTGACATATATTTGATGTACAATATTGTATGTTGCAGCTGTACAATATAGTGATTCACAATTTTTAAAGGTTATGCTCCATTTATAGTTATTATGAAATATTGGCTATATTCCCCATGTTGTACTATATAGCCATGTAGCTTATTTTATAACTAATAGTTCGTACCTCCTAACCCCCTACCCTGTATTGCTCTCTGCCCTTCCCTCTCCCCACGGGTAAACACTAGTCTTTCTCTGTATCTGGGTCTGCTTCATTTTTGTTATATTTACTACTTTGTTGTATTTTTTAAATTCTGCATGTAAGTAATAGCACACAGTATCTGTGTTTCTCTGACTTATTTCGCTTAGCATAATGCCCTCCAAACCTCCATATCCATCTGCCTTGCTTCACATGGCAAAGTCTCCTTCTTTTTTACGAGCAGGTAGTATTCCAGTGTGTGTAGCACATCTTTTTTATCCGTCATATGCTGATGGACACCTGGGTTTCTTCCTTATCTTGGCTGTTGTAAATAGTGCTGCTATGAACATTGGGATGCATGTATTTTTTCTAATTACTGTTTGTTTTCAAGAATATATACCCAGCGTGGAATTGCTGGATCACATGGGAGTTGTATTTTTAGTTTTTTGAGAAGCCTCCATACTCTTTTCCACAGCGACTGTACCAATTTACATTCCCTTTGCTCCATATCCTTGCCAGCACTTGTTATTTGTGTTCTTTTGGATGATAGCCATTCTGACAGGTGTGAGATAATATTTTTATGGTTTGATTTGCATTTCCCTGATAATTAGTGATGTTGAGCATTTTTTCATGTGCTTCTTGCTCATCTGCATTTCCTCTTTAGAAAAATGTATACTCAATTATTTTGCCCATTTTTTAATCAGGTTGTTTAGGGCTTTTTATACTGAGTTCTATGAGCTGTTTGTTGGATATTAACCCCTCATCAGTCATGTCATTTGCAAATATTTTCTTCCATTCAGTAGATTTTTTTTTCATTTTGTCAGTGGTTTCCTTTGCTATGCAAAAGATTTTAAGTTTAACTGGATCCCATTTGTTTATTTTTGCTTTTATTTCCTTTGCTTTAGGAGTCAGATCAAAAAAAAACATTGATGAGATATATGTCAAAGAGTGTTTTGCCTATGTTTTCCTCCAGGAATTTTATATTATCTGGTCTTACATTTAGGTTTTAATCCATTTTGAGTTTGTTTTTGTATATGGTGTTTGAGAATGCACTGATTTCATTATTTTACATGTAGCTGTGCATTTTTTAAAGCACTAAGAAAATTAATAACATCTCAACCTAGAGTGTTCTATAGTTAAAACATACTTCAAAATTAAGAAACATAAATATATTTTTAGACAGAAACAGAGAATTCATATCCAACAGATATGCACAATCAAAAAATACCAAAGGACATTGTAGAGGCTATGGGGAATGATACCAGACTCTTAACTGTTTAAAATACAAATAAAAAAGTATTGACAGGTTTATAACATACATAGAAGTAAAATATACGAAAAAGTGTTATGAGAAATAGATGGAATTACATGGTTATATGATATTCACATTGTTCATGAAGTGAAATATTTGAAATTCTCTGTGCTAACTTAAAGATGGATATTATAATAGCTAAAGCAACCACTAAAATAAATACAAATGATATAGCTAAAAAAGAGAGAGAATAAAAGGAATACTATGAAAATATCCAATTAAACTAAGATAAGATAGGAAAGTGGAAAACAGCAAAGAACTAATGGAGCATATAGGAAAAAATGATGGTATAGTTAGCTTAAATCCAGCTATGTTGACAACTGCATTAAAAGTTGGTAGACTAAACATTCCATGTAGAGGCAGAGATAGTCAAACTTCGGGGGGGCGGGGAGAGTCAAGACCCAGCTATATGCTGTTTACTAGAAACATTCAAAATGTAGATACAAAAGCTGAAAGTAAGTTGGTGGAAAAAATATATATATTAGGCAAGAAAATAACTTAAGAAAATTACATTAATATCAGAAAAAATACTTTAAGACAAATAATATTGTTAGAGACCAGGAGGGCTCTTTTATAATTATTCGTGCCATTCATGAAGAAGATGTAACAATCCTAAATGTTATGCAAACAAGAGATTGAGAAAATGTAAGTGAAAATTGGTGGAGATAAGAGATCTAGATGAATCCACAGACTTAGTTGGAGCTTTTAACATTTCCCTCTCAGTAATTCCTAGAAAACTGAAGAACAAACCTGCAAAATCGTAAAGCGCTTGCTCAGCACGACCCGTCAGCTAGAGTCTACAAGTACACCTCAAGCACTCACCCGCATGGAGCAAAGATGGCATGAAGACTCCATCAACTTTAAAGGACTGAAACCTGCAGAATATGTTCTTTGGCCAAAACAGTATGAACTAATAAAACAGCGACACCTTGAAAGTCCCCAAATGATTGGAAATTAAGCCAAAGACTTCGAAATAATGCATAAGTCAAAGAATAAGTCATGGGGCGGGGGACAGAAGGATTAATGGAATGATAAGGAAAACAAGTACCAAAATTATATGCCTAGGACACTTATCAATGGAGTAGAATGAACTTCCAGAAACAGACCACTACACTGACTTTTGAGAAAGGCACCAAGTCAATTCAATGTGGAAAGGAAAGCATTTTCAGTAACTAATGCTAGAACAACTGTGTATCTGTGCGGGGCAGGAAGAATAAACCCTTGACCCTACCCTGTTCTGTATAATGAAATAATAAACAATAGATTCTAGACCTGATGGTAAAAGCTAGAACATGGAGCTTCTAGAAGAAAACAGAATACTTTCACAACCTTGAGGTGGGTCAAGATTTTTAGACAAAACTAAAGGTGTCCTTTCATGACTCAGTGGAAACGAATCTGACTAGTATCTGTGAGGACACATGTTCGATCCCTGGCCTCCCTCAGTGTGTTTCAAATCTGGCGTTGCCATGAGCTGTGGTGTAGTTCACAAAAACAGCTCATATCTGGCATGCTCTGGCTGTGGTATAGGCCAGGGGCTATAGCTCCAATTTGACCCCTGGCCTGGGAACCTCCATATGCCTTGGGTGTGGCCCTAAAAAGACAAAAAAAAAAAAAAAGGTGGGGGTGAAAAGCAAAAAAAAAAGTAAAATAAAAATTTAAAAAGACAAACACTCCAGTTAAAAGTGGGTAAGCAATTTGAACAGACAGTTAAAAAAGAGAATAAATATATAGCTAATGAGCACATGAAAAATTAACATAATTAGTCACAAGGAAATTCAGATTAAAACAAGATACCATTTCTCATCAACCAGTAGGACTGAAGTCAGAGTGACTGACAATGCTCGATGTTGGCAAGGATGTGGCACAATTGGAATTCTCACCCATTGCTGGTAGGTGTGTTAGAATAGTACTTCGGATCAACTATGATAGAAGAATTACAAGTCTTTTAAAGAAAGAAAAGAATAGTACTTAAGAGACCTTTTTGTCAGTTTTGTATAAAGTTGAACATACAACTCCTCTATAACCCAGCAATATTGCCCCTACATATTTACCCTCAAAAATGAAAATACGTATCCAGAAAAAGACTTGTATAAGGATGTTCATAATGGCCTTAATTTTAATAGCCCATAACTGGAAACAAGGCAGATGTCCGTTAACAGGTCAGTGAGGGAACACACAGAGGTGTCTTCGAAAAATTAAGTGCTCATTGTCAATAAAAAGGAATGAACTACTGCCAGTACACAACAAGGATGAACAGTAAAAAACGCTGGACGCAAAAGAGTGCATTCTTTATGATTCAGTTTATTCGAGATTTGAGAATAAAACTAAATGAATCTGTATTGACAGAAATCAGAAAGTTCTTGCCTTTTAAGGGGATAATGTAGAAAGAGGACCAGGGAACTTTTAGAGGGAGGGGTGATGAAAACGTCCCACATCACGTTTGGATGATAATTACACGAGTGCATACAACTGACAAAAGTTGTATTGAACTAAAGCTTAAGTCTTGTGAATATTATGTTTCTGAAGCAAATCTTGACTATAAAAATGTTTTTAAGTGGATAAAAATTTAAGACAGCAGCCACAGATGGATGAGCAAAGACAAGGTAGGAGACGGCTGCAGTGGTTCAAGCTGTTCTACAGTGCAGACTCTGTGATGTGCAGCTATCCCTTCTTCTAACCCTTTGGAATCAACCTCTTTGAAAAGCAAGTGAAAGGTAGTCCGTCAAGGCGAGAAAAGCAGCCCTTCAGAAATTGAGGTCTACCTCCTCTCAGCCCCTTCCCCTTTGAGCCGTGCTGCTCTAAGGGTGACCAGCACCCATTCTTCCTTTAGTTGTGTTCCTTACAGCCTTTTGCTTGTCTTATGCCACTTGTGATCACTAGAAGGTGCCCTGCCATCCCTTCCTCGTGAGTTTTTCTTCTTCCCCTGTCTACCTTGAATTTATACTCGTGAAACACTGTATTTCCCTCTTCTGTCTCAGAGGGGAAGAGCAGAGTGGTGAGGTCCTTGTTTCTGGGAGTCTTCAAGCAGAGAGTGGATAATGCTGTGCCCAGGGAATTAAAAACAGAGAGAGTGAGGCACTTAAAGGAACCTAGACTTGCCAGCAGGGTCCCTACAACTCACACAAGCTATACTTTTAGGACTAGTCCTTGATAAATGTTAATACAGCCTAGTAAATACAAAATATGAGGTAATTCATACCTAATTTAATTAGCTAAATTTAATTGTACCCTGCATACATTTTGTAGGACTAGAGGATAGAATTTCATGCATATTCATTCTGTGCAAGAAATTCTAAAATTTTCTTTGATCCTCTGCTAATTTTGCTGCTCTAACAATTAGCTGCTTCTCAGCTGTCCTAGCTTCCAGGCAGAATCTGATGCTGATTTTAATTACTTAACCCAAGACCAAGGCAAAGTGAAATACTGAGTCCTATTCCAATTTGAGTTCATTTCACTTGAAATCTATTGCTCGCAGATTGGACTTTGCTCACAGAATTAAGCATCACATATTGTGGGGCATTTACATATTAGTTTCCTCTTTTCTTCAGTTCTCTGCTCATGAGTTTTCACAATTGTCATTATTCATTAGTTGATCAGTCACCACATTCTCTCTAGCACGCGGTCCCAGTGACCCTCTGTGACGGTCCCTCACGTAAGCCACACCACCTCCAGTATGAGTTTCCAGGACAGTTCAGTTCAGCTGAACATCCCCTTCAATCCTCAGAACAAAGACATCTGGGCTTCTTGGCTCTGTCTTGTCAAAGCAGCATGTGAATGGTTGTTGCTTTCTATCTTTCACCTTAAGTCCACCATCTAATACCACTTAAAGGATTATTTGTAATCTTCTCAGGTAATTTAGATTAATGTAGATGTGAGAAGCAGAAACCGGACTTTATTTCACTTTTTGTTTTACCCACAGCCAAATCTAATGACCGTGGGTGATGGTCTTGACTGGAGTTCAATACTAATCTGGCTTAATGGATTTCTCTCATTTGCTTCACTTTTTTTAATTCAAGCTCTAGTTTAAAAATCAGAAAGAAGGCTTAAATGGCTTGATGCCATTGAGTTGCAGCATCATTCTGTCCCTGTCGGCAAAGAGGGTCTGTTTTTGCTTTATTTTCCTTCCTGCTGGCCACCTCCACATTATGCCAATCATCAGACTCATTTCCTGAGCAAATTGTGGCTCACAGGGAATAGGCAGCATGGAGAATTTTCGAAGATGTTCGTTTTTTTGATAACTTGCAAATATGCCTGAATAAAGAGACCAAATTCTCGTTATGTTTTTAAAGCAAAAAGAATTGGGAATGTCACATGGGCGATCTCATAAAAAGTGTTTGTCCCAGTTTGGGAATCAGAGTTTCTTCCTGATTAACGCCAGAAGGATCACCTTGATGCCGACTGTCCTGATCGTTAGAACCCTCCGGAAGCCTGCTTTGGGGCTGTGTGGGCTTGGTAAGACTATCGCCTAGAAGTCAAACTAAAGGGAGAGAATGAGTGTTTTCACAACTCGTAAAGTGAGGCCATAGGTCTGGGCAGTAAGTGTAAGCCCGCACCCCCTGAATACTGAACATCGAGGGAGCCCGTTTGATCTCCATGACGGGGCACATTGTCCGGTGAAGCCAGAAAGAAAGATAGAGAATGACTAAAACACGTGCAGCGGTGTGGAAGTGGAGGCATGGCCTGCAGCCCACACACAGCTTCTGAAAGTCTGCATTCTGTCCATGAGCGAACTGGGTGAACAGACCCAAGTGGTCTCAGTTCCCAAATACAGGAGGCCGTCTGACTTGGAGCATCCTCTTCCTGGCATTGGCCACTGTACTAGGAGGACAAGCTATTTAATGCAGAATTATCCCTGTGGTCATGAAGTTGGGGGCTTGGACATGGCACCAGCTGGCCATTCTATAAATACCAAGTGCGTATAGAGTGACCAGCCCAAAGTGAGGATGTGACTATGGCCATAGCCCCCAGACCATTGTCTTAGCACAGAGTGGACAACTGTGGAGACTGCCTTGAGAGGTCATGTTCTAGTCTGATGCCCCAGACATTCTCCTGTGCGAGGCCCTGCTCTTCCCCATGGCAGGCTTCTGAACTTCCCACTCCACCGCCACAGACACCCTCTCTCTCCGCCCTACTCTCTGCCTCTCTGCTAGTTGCCGTGCTGATTTTCTATGTTCTACCTCACTTGTCTTCTTCCACAGATCTTTCTCTTTTTTCTCTTGCTCATTATATCTCTACCTGTTCCTCTCTTTATCTGTTTTTCTCTATTAATCATGAACAGTTTCTCAAAACTCCCTCTTCACACAGAAAACTGAGAGTTTGAGTTGCTTTGAATGTTCTCCCCGAATGAGACATTCTTGTGGATTCCCTGATGCTCTGTCTACCATTTCAAAGGGTTTCTGAGAGGATCCACTAATCATCTGGGCATTTGGAATATTGTCCAATCCTATGCAAACAGAGGAAGTAATAACATTAAAGTAATCTAAACAAAAATGACATCCTCAAATTATTTTTTTCATTAAGCATGTATTATTCCCGATTTCAGCCTAGCCCTGGTTCTCCAGGGGTAGTGGAGGGGTCCTTGGAGATGAATGAGGCGTGGAAGAGCCACTGTCCCTGCCCTCCTGATACCAGTCTAGTCAGGCCATACACAGATGCCCTAGACCCACAGGTGCTGAAAAGGAAGATGTGAGGTGCCAGGGTGAGGAGGACAGTGGCTGCCTCACACCAGGCAGTCTCTTGGTCCCCTCCAGCTGCCACTCAGAGTACCAGCCACTGGGCGACTTTAACAAAGTAAATTTACTTTCTCCCAGTTCTAGAGGCTATGAAGTCCAAGATCAGGAGGCCAGCAGGTTTGGTTCCTGGTGAGATGGCTCTTCCTGGCTCATAGGCCACCTCCTTCTCCCTGTGTGTTCACACGGCGGTTCTTCGGTTTTATGTGCGCAGAGAGGGAAGGAGAGCTCTCTCCTCCTCTTATAAGGCCACCAGTACTATCAGATTATGACCGCATCCGTGAGACCTCATTTAACCTGAATCACTGTATTAGTCAGGATTAGAATCAAAAAGAGATTGATAAATATGCTGGGATAAATAGTTATATGTAAGGAGATTGATTATAAGGAATTGGCTTATAGTGTGGAGGCTGAGATGTCCCATCAAGTTGCATCTGCAAGCTGGAGACCCCGGAAAGCCAGTGGTTCGTCCCAGTCCCAGTCTGGTGGTCTGAGACTCTGTGGAGCTGGTGATTTAAGTTCCAGTCTGAGTCCCAAGGCAGGAGAAGACCGATCTCCTAGCCCGCACTGAGAGAGCAGGCTCCTCCTTTGTTTACGGTAGTCTATAGCCCGTGGTCAAGAAAAGACTGTGGGAACAGGTGATATTTGTGGGGAGACGTGGAGAATGGGAGGGAGATTGTCATTTGAAACCCCGAGGAAAGCCCACTGCAGAGAGAGAAACAGTGGGCAACCAGATGGAGAAAAATGCAGGCAAAATCGGTTATAGGGATTAGCATCCAGTGATCTATTTTAGACATGTAAATTTGAGCTTCATGTGACATCCAAATGGATAGGTCAGTTAAGCAGTTGAATAAAAGAGCAGAAAACTCAATAATATGTCAACTTATTTATTCCCTCTCAAAGCACATTCGTCAGAGATACCGAGAGAAATGTAAGTGGTTTTCTCTGGCTGTCCAGTCTCAGTCATTGCCGTAATGCTTGGCCGGTGTAGAACAGGCCATGGCGGGGTGTGTGGGGGGGGGGGGACATGGAGAATTAGCTGCAGGTGCACCTGGGGAACCAGGTGGAGTGATCAGCACCAAGACGTGGGGTTTTTCAAGGCCATGCACTTCACATGGCTTCCCAGAGGACATGTGTGTTAGGGGTTGTGTGAGGAAACCAGTCAGTCAAATCACATTCTTCCCGTCTGGGAAGCCACAGTCCTGAACAAATGTTGCCTGGGCATCCCCAGTGGCCAATTTTGCATCAGAAAATGCTGCTGTCCCATCTGATCTGGTTTCATGAAGTCCGCAACACCCGGATTTGCCTCCTTTTTATTCCTGAACACCAGGTTTTTAATACCCCGTAATCCAGTCTGACTTCTCACTGCACGTAGCTGTTCAGATAAGTCAGCTGAAGACCTCATCCCCGACAGTGTGTGATTCAGGGAGGATGGAGGGGAGCCTTCCAGATGCCATTAACGGTCTCGCCCTGCACCCAGAGCAGGGCTTTCAGGGAGGACCCACCCCTTTCTGCTCTCAGTATTGGACAGTCCCACGCTGAGGAGGCACCTATGACATGGCAGTAAGTGGGATAGAAACAGAACACATCCAGATTTTTAGCTGCTTTATTCCTCTCAGCCAAACAAAATGTATGTAAGACCCAGCAGGCTGCTGAGAGCCCGGGCACAGTGTTACAGCTTCCGCAGAGTTGGCAGGGTGCCAGCATTGGCGACTGCATGACTGTTCATGGCAGAGGTTCTGTTATAGAGGCCGGGGAGGGGGGTTACCATGAGGGGAAGGGAAGGAGGAGGAGTGGAAAAAATCTTTAGTGCCTTCTTGATCTGTATCTTCATCTCAGTATGTTGAGGAAAGACACCAATCTTCAGATGTGTTTGTGTCAGTGTGTTTTAATACAGCATCTCTGGGAAGATGGAAACTAGTGGCTGGGAATACACCATTTAAATAATATGGAAATTTCTGGGGTCCTTTTCATTACAGTGTTTCAAATATATGACCCAGCAAGAAGTGATTCCCCGAATTTCTGTGATCTTTGCCCTTTAATGCTCCCCATTAGTCTATTATGAATTAATTCCGTCTCTCATTCACTATGCAAGTCATACAGAAGTGATGCAGTGTTTCCTGGGAGAAACTAGATACTTGGAAAATGCTAAAAATTGGGTTTTTCTTAGCAGATACTTAGTAATTTTAACAAAATTATTGTTAGCTGAATGTATCCTAGCTTGAAAGTGAGAAACTCCTGGGGCTGCAGTCTAAGGTGGATCCCAAATTGTTGTGGAACCCTCCCCACCAGGTTCTCATGGTATAAATCCTAAGATCCGCTCCTGCTTCTGGCAGGGGGAAGGGAAAAATAATCCAGTGAAATACCTTTTTATGGCCCACTCTCAAGGGAAAGACTGCCCAAGAGTTACCCCTTGGGGATAAGCCCTTCCACCTTCCTGTGCCACCTGAGAGAGAAAAAGTCATGGGGCGGGCTTCAAGAAAGAGGTTGGTTACGCTGTAGCCGGAGAAGGCACAGGGAGAACACCGGAGGAACGCTTCTTGAAGGTCGCAGGCCAGACGTACAGGCCCACGTTAACACTGGGGCTTAAACTGAAGAGTAGAGAACACTCCCCTCCCCCACCCCTCTCCGCCATGCCAACAGGGCTCCAGTATAATAGCTAGGTTGCAGCTTCAGGAGCTACAGGACACAGGCTGTCTTTGAGGAGGAGGATTTAGAGAAATTAAAAATCAAGAGAGCAGACGAAACAAGGACACGAGAGGAATTTGCAGGCTTAAACATCTACAGCTGCTGAAAACACCAACTACAGCCTCACTCTGAGCAGATGACACATATCCTCACGGTAACGCCTGCTTACCTCACTTCCTGCTCCCAGTTGTTGTTCCTCACATTATCAGACCAGGGATTTAAAACAGCTCTGGTTACTGTGTTAAACCGTCTAATACAAAAAGTAGATTCCATGCAAGTACCAATTGGCGATGTTATCAGCTAGAGATGAAAACACTAAGAAAGGGTCAAAAGGAAATACTAGAAATTTTAAAACTCTGAAAAAAAAAAAAAAACAGAGAATGCCTTTGATGAATAGAGCTGAGGAAAGAATCAGGGAGCTTGACGATATATCAATATAAACTTCCCAAACTGAAATGTCAGAAGAAAAGAATAAACACACAAAAAACAGAATGGAATATCTAAGAACTGTGGGATGACATCAAAAGTTTTGATATATGCATTGTTGGATTACTGAGAACAGAGGAAACAGAACAGAGCAGAAGAATTTGAAGTAATAATGGCCAAGAACTTTCCAAAATAAATGACAAATACCAAAACCAGATCCAGAGAATTGGTAAATACCCAACAACCCTGACATGTAGCCGTATCATATTCAAACGACAGAAAAATGAAGACAAATAAAACTGTGAAACAAAATAGAGCAAAAAGGAGTTCCTTTGTGGCTCAGCTGGTTAAGGACCCACCGTTGTCTCTGTAAGGATGCTCTTTCGATCTCCAGCCTTGTTCACTGGGTAAAGGATCCAGCGTTGCTGCAAGCGGTAGCATAGGTTGCAGAACAGCTCAGGTCCCATGTTGCAGTGGCTCTGGCATAGGCTGCAGCTGCAGCTCAATTTCGAACCCTGCTCAGGAACTTCCATATGCTGCAGGTGTGGCAGTAAAAAGGAAATACAGGAGTTCCTGTCGTGGCGCAGTGGTTAACAAATCCGACTAGGAACCATGAGGTTGCGGGTTCGGTCCCTGCTCTTGCTCAGTGGGTTAACAATCCGGCGTTGCCGTGAGCTGTGGTGTAGGTTGCAGACGCGGCTCGGATCCCGCGTTGCTGTGGCTCTGGCGTAGGCCGGGGGCTACAGCTCCGATTTAGACCCCTAGCCTGGGAACCTCCATATGCCATGGGAGCGGCCCAAGAAATAGCAACAACAACAACAAAAAAAAAAAAGACCAATAAAAAGGAAATACAAAAAAGGCACAGCAGAAGGGGGGGGGGACAACAACAACAAAAACCCTCCTTTCAGATAAAGGAGCAAGAGTAAGAATTACAGTGGACTTCTTAGCAGAAATCATGCTGGCAAGAGAATGAAATGAAATATCTAGTGCTAAAAGAAAAAAACAACAACAACTTTTTATTTCCAGAAAAAATTGTTCTTCAGAAATAAATAAGAAATACGTCTCCGAAAACAAAAAACAAGGGAATCCATTACCAGTAGACCAGCCCTGCAAGTAATGGTAACAGTTCTTCAGGCAGAAGAAGATGGAAGAGTTTAAAAATGTGGATCTACATAGAGAAAGGAAAAGCATCGAGAAGGAATCCCTGGACGTAAAGGAAAATCTATTTTTTATTGCCTTGATCTGTAAAAGATTACTGTTAAAAGCGACGCTGTGAACAGCATCCTGGGTGATTATGGCACACGGGGAAGTGAGGTGAACAGCAGTGATGTCCCAGAAGCACGAGTGAAGAACCAGAACGCTGTTGCAGGATACCTGCACTCTCCATGGAGCTTGCAGTGCTCCTCGAAGGTGGACTTGGATTCAGTCGTTTTCAAGGACCGAGGTTCCTGATGATGTGAGTGGATGTACCAAGAAGGCAAGAGTTATTCAGAGCTCAGCCCTAGAGCCAAAGTCTCGTGAGTTCAGACCCAACTTGCCCCTCATCACCCACACCAGCTTAAAGAAGTTTTAGCCTCTTTTACCCTCAGAAATTCAGCATCAGTAGCTCCTTTGTAAGGTTGCTCTGAAGACTGAGATAATGCAAGCTCAGTGGTCATCAGAACACCTAGCTCATGGTAAATTTTCCATGGGTAGAAGCAGCAGTTCTCAAATCGTGGTCCCCAGAACAGCAGCATCAGCATCACTTGGGAACATGTTGGAAACGCACATTATCAGCCCTCACCCCAGACCAACTGAATCAGAAACTCTGGGGTGCGCCCAGTAAACTGTGGCTTAAAAGTCTTGTAGGTGATGCTGATTCTTGCTAAAGTATGAGAACTGCTGCTTTAGAGGATTGAGAAATTACTCATGATACCAAATACTGATAAGGGCCTCCTAACTTGGAAACCCTGATCCACTGACTTCCTACAGATCAGGCTCTACCATCACCAAGTAGTTCAGACGACAGTAATTTTAAACATCCACATTCTGGTCATTCTTGATCACGCTTTACTCTCCTTCTCAGATGCAGCTCAAAGTTCGGGGCAGAGTAGATTCCTGACAAATACCCATCAAGTGAATGAATATAATGAACCTCCTGCAGGCCATCCCTGAGGATCACAGCTCTTTCCAGTCACTCTGCTAACCCAACAAGGAAGGGAGGGGATCCAGAAGCATCTTGTGTCAAACGGCTCTGTGGGATGTCTCCTTCCTGTGAGCCTAGTGTTGAGACCATGAGTTTGACTCCCCAGCACAGGGCCAAGGGGACTTGACCCTCTCTTATTTCAAACCAACCATGCTTCAGGAGCAGAGGAAAACTGAGTTTCCAATTGTCCAGGTCTTGGTTCCACTCACAGCTTCCAAATGTTGAAGTCTCGTGATGAATTAGTGTCTCAATTATAATTTTGGCTTACTCATTTTTAGTTTAGTCATAAAGTTCTCTTGGGCCCCCAGTGCATACACAGAGCTGTGCTAGACAGGGTCGGGGCTTAAGAGAGAATCCCTCTCCTGCTCATCTCCCTTCCCAGAGCTGATACTGGGGCAGGGCAGAGAACAGACACAGCCAGCCAGCCTTAGGACGAAGTGGGGCAGAGGCACGTGAGTGATGGTGGGGTGATTAACAGATAGAAAGTCTCTTCTGATAGGGGAGGCCGGGGCGCTTCCTGCCGAAGCTGGGAAGAAAGCAGCTGCCACGGGGCTCTCCTTGGAGACATGATGCTTCTGCCCTCTCCAGGGGAGTGGGTGTTCCACCTGAGTATCACACAAAGCCTATTGAACTAGCATTAAAATGTAGTTATTGGGGGAGTTCCCGTCGAGGCTCAGTGGTTAACGAATCCGACTAGGAACCGTGAGGTTGCAGGTTAAATCCCTGGCCTCGCTTCGGTGGATTAAGGATCCGGTGTGCTGGTGAACTGTGGTGTAGGTCGCAGATGCGGCTCAGATCTGGATTGCTATGGCTTGGTGTCGCCAGCAGCTATAGCTCCGATTAGACCTCTAGCCTGGGAAACTCCATGTGCCACGTGCAGCCCTAGAAAAGGCAAAAAGACTAGAAAAATAAATTTTTTTAAATTTAAAAAAATTAAAATAAAATGTAGTTATTGGACATTCCTAGTCCTGGTAACAGTGTAATGAAATTGGCATTCTCATATATTTCTATAACTACTGGTAAACCAGCAAATGGGAATAATAATAATAATAAATGATAATAAATGGAAAGTATTAGTAGCACACCTGAGGAGCTATTAAAATTTTTTTTTATCACTGGACCCTGCAATAAGACATGTGGAAATCTGTCCTAATGGATGTTGTTTAAATAGAAGGGAAATGATATTTGCCATTGCATTTCTGCAAACACGTGGAAACAAATAGATGTCAAAGAATGGCTACGTAAATTGATCATAGAGACTCAGTGGTTAGTGGCCTTTAAAATATTTTTTCTGAAGAAATTCAGCTACCTGAAAATAAAATATTAAGATATGTTAAGTTAAAAATTACAACAAAATTTTACTAAGTGTAATTGCAAATATCGAATAATAAACATTGGGGGAAATACTGAAAGGAATTAAAACAAACTAACAGTGTTGTCATTAAGATGGCAGATTGTGGTGGTTTATTCTTTATTTGCTCTAGTTTCCAAATGCTCTAGGAATTTTATTACATGTAACACTTAACAGAATGGAAAATGTTAGAGCAAGAAAGAGAGTGGGGACGGCTGTCCTTCTGGTTGAAGGAGGAGTATAGTCCCAGGGTTTTCTCCTTCCGGATTGCATTAGCCGTTAGTTAGGGGGCTTTATTTTCCTCCTTCTTTTGCTGAAAAATAGTCTCCAAGAGAACTGAAGGGGGCAGGGCGAG
>NW_025927443.1:0-56830 GCF_016906955.1 Phacochoerus africanus | reverse complement strand
CGTGTGGCTGTGGCTGTGGCATAGGCCAGCGGCTACAGCTCCGATTCCACCCCTAGCCTGGGAACCCCCATATGCCACGGGAGCGGCCCAAGAAATGGCAAAAAGACAAAAAAAAAAAAAGGTCAGATAAGTACTTCAGTGACAGTTTTGTCATTCCTAAAATAGTAAGGGAGAAGTTCCCATTGCGGCTCAGTGGTCAATGAACCCGATTAAGATCCCCCTCAGGTTCAATCCCTGGCCTCTCCCAGTGGGTTAAGGATCTGGTGTTGCCGTGAGCTATGGTGTAGGTCACAGACGTGGCTCAGATCTGGCATTGCTGTGGCTGTGGAATAGGCTAGCAGCTTTAGCTCCGACTGGACCCCTAGCCTGGGAACCTCCATGTGCCTTTGGTGCAGCCCTAAAAAGACAAAAGACAAAAAATAAATAAAATAAAATAAAATAAAATAAAATAGTAAGGGATTGATGATCTTGTGAGTAGATAGGCAATCATCATACCTAATCATTGGAATAGCATTAGTAATACAATGCCATTCACCATTAAGTAATGTGTTTAGGAAATGTAGAAACCACAGCATAATATACCAGAATTACTGTGAGATTAGCAGAAAAAGAGTGGGTCACTATCAACATTCTGCTTCAGATGAAGACAAAGGTGTTGCTGTACAAGAGACATTTGAAGTTGTGTTTTCTTATACAACATTTTCATATAGAAGCCAGTATTGCATGTTGGAAAAGTTCTCTCCAATAAAAGATAGAAGAGAGAATGTACTTTTTGCATGACAACACCAAATAACAATAAGCTCTAATATATTGCAGCAAAAGACCCATAGTACTTTGCCATTCCAGGAAGAAGACACATTCCCTCTATTATGTGTATAAAAACATAGAAAAGGATCTTGTCACACAAACCCTGGAATGGGACTTGGTGAGGAGTTGAAATAAGACTATAGCTTTGACTATGCTGTTTAGATTTTCTTTAAAATGTATTCAGCTGGAGTTCCTGTTGTGGCTCAGTGGTTAACGAATCTGACTAGGAACCATGAGGTTTCGGGTTTGATCCCTGGCCTTGCTCAGTGGCTTAAGGATCCAGTGTTGCTGTGAGCTGTGGTGTAGGCCGGGGGCTACAGCTCCAATTAGACCCCTAACCCGGGAGCCTCCATATGCCGTGGCACGGCCCTAAAAAAGACAAAAAAGTACATAAATAAAATGTATTCAACTAATATTACTAATAGGAATAAAAACTAATAGGAATAAAAACGAATAGGAATGTCTTTTCTTTTTTTTCTTTTTTTGGCCGCCCCTCAGCATATAGAGTTCCCTGACCAGGGATTAGATCCAAGCCACAATTGCAACCTGTGGCAACGCCAGATCCCTCTGTGCTGGGCTGGAGATCGAACCTGAGTACTGGCACTGCAGAGACACAGCCTATCCCATTGTGCCACAGTGGGAACTCCACAAATAGGAATTTCTCTTTTTTTCCTTTTTTATTCTTTTTAGGGCCACACCTGCAGCATATGGAAGTTCCCGGGCTAGGCGTCAAACCAGAGCTACAACTGCTGGGCCTAAGCCACAGCCACAGCCCTACGGGATCCAATGAGCGGGGATGGAACCCACATTCTCATGGATACTAGTCAGGTTCCAAACCATTGAGCCACAAGGGGAACTCTCCACAAATGGAATTTCTAAAATCCAGCTATGAATTCTAGGGGGTACCAGAATGACCCTCACTGGAGCCAGTGCTAGGAGCACTGTTGGGGCCCAGAGCCCCTGACCTGGGCCTCAGAGTCTCAGATGAAGCAACAAAGGACTCACCATGCCCAGATGCCCAATGCTGAGAAAACTCCTGAGTCCCACTCAGCGATGTCCATCGTGGGCCTAGCTTCCTTACCCAAGTCCCCCCAGCTTTCCTCTCTGAATAGGAGGCAGAGGCAGCCATCTTGTACCCAGCCCAGAATCAGAGATTTATTTGCTAATCTGGGCCCCACAGCCAGTCAAGCAGTTCATGCTGATTGGTTAGGCAGTATTGATGACACCAAGAAAGCCCAGTGACTGGGCCTGATGACACACCCTGAGTCTTTGGACATCTTAAAAGAAAATAAGG
This sequence comes from Phacochoerus africanus, assembly GCF_016906955.1. Taxonomy (NCBI): domain Eukaryota; kingdom Metazoa; phylum Chordata; class Mammalia; order Artiodactyla; family Suidae; genus Phacochoerus; species Phacochoerus africanus. The sequence continues at coordinate 54,729 of NW_025927443.1, read as the reverse complement.
CAGATTGAAAGCCAGAGGATCAGGTGTTCAGCAAGCCATATAGATATTATGCCATGAAAACACCCGGAACACCACTTTCCAACAGATGAGACCCCTTTATAGGATGACGATGATGATGTTTAACATTCATTGAAAGCTGGCTACATGCCTGAGAACAGGGCTGACACTGTCCAGTGCAAAAGACAGATTATAAACAAAATAAGCAGTGAATAGGTAGTATTTACAAAGCATTTACTAAGTTCCAAGTATATTTTACCTACATGATCTCACAAGCCCCTTGCAGAGTAGTTGGCATTCTCCTCACTTTATGTATAAGGTAACTGAGGTTAGAGAAGATGAAATGATTGCTCATGATTATCCAGTTAGAAATGGCCTGGCCAGAAGAGGATATCAGGTATGTCTACACCAGGCCCCAGTGACTGCCTTTGTCTGAGGACAAGACTACATTCTCTTGGAAGGGGAGCACATGGTGAGGATTCCCAGGGCCGAGGATAATTATGAGCCCAGATGGGAAACTGCTGAGGTCAGAAAAGCAGCAGACACAGGGTGATACCAGCTAAGGACTGGTGCCCCTGCATTCAGAGCCCCAATACTGGTTATGCCATGAGTCCTGAGCCCTACCCTGTGTCCTGGCCAGCTTTCAGCTCATCCATCTGTCCCTTAAAACATGGAATGTCCACACTCACTATTCTGAAAGGAGCCCCCACCATTCCCTGACCATGGGGTATTCAAGAGTTACCAAAAGAATTCTCTAAGGCCAAAGCAGTTGTTTCCTGCAAGTTCCCCCCATCCCCTCACCAACTGTCCCACCCCACCCTCTGTCCAAACACCAGGAGCACAGCAGATGCTCTCATCACTTGGAACCATAGAGGTAGGTGCCTGTGACATCCATATTTGGCATCCACATTCACCCCATAGAAGCTCAGGAGGCCCCCACAATGCCATAGGTTGCACAAGTCAGTGCCCAGACCTAAGTCACTATCACAGTGGAATTTCCTGGCCTGAATCCAGGAGTACCAAATATCCAGCCATAAGAGCATATGTGGACCAGGAGTGCAGAGAAAACCCCTGAACGCTGGCCTTCATGACTTTGTTGTCAATAAGCAGGGACCTGACCTTAAGCTCAAACCACCTGATACACCTCAACTGCTGAATGAAAACAAGCTCAGCGATCTTAAACTTTGCCATTAAACAGAATCTTTGTGGAAGTGCTCAAGGAGAATTTCTACACCCATGGTTCCAGGAATTCTTATCAGTGGTTCTGGGATGTGGCAAAGAATCTGAATTTTATAGTAATTGGCCGGAGAATGCCACTGTCTGCCAAGTCACACACCAGTAGCTTCAACATAATTCTGGGAGTTTCCACTGTGGCTCAGCAGAAATGAACCTGAGAATATCCATGAAGATGTGGGTTCTATTCCTGGGCCCACTCAGTGGGTTAAGGATCCAGTGTTGCCATGAGCCACAGCATAGGTTGCAGACGTGGCTCAGATTTGGCAGGGTTGTGGCTGTGGTATAGGCCTGCAGCCTGCAAGTCTGATTCGACTCCTAGTCTGGGAACTTCCATATGCTCCAGGTGTGTCCATTAAAACACAAAAACATAATTCTGTATAAACAAATGTTATATGGGCCTCGAAATGAGAGCACATAGTATGCTATTTTGTAAAAAGGGACAAAATGAGGACAAGGATAGAAGGAAATGTTTCACTTCTTCTGAAATAAAATGAAAGTATGACTTATCCCAAAATCATATTGGATGTTCTCTCCCTTAATACTGGAGAAGGATCTGAGCCACACCTTCCCTTGGCCACCAGGGTCCACCATGCAGACTCAGCTTTAAAATGACACAGATCAGAAGTGCTGCATCATCTTACCTGAGCCTGAGGGATCCGACCAAGCTCGGCTACTTCCGGGCTCCTAGGCAAATTGGTTTATCCTTGGGCATGACGTTTTCATCATCAGTAAATTGTGCTACAACAGATACACCTCTCTGGTGTAGTGTAGGTCAAATTAGAAAAAGTAAACTCTTGGAGTTCCCGTCCTGGCGCAGCGGAAACGAATCCAGCTAGGAACCATGAAGTTGCAGGATTGATCCCTGGCCTCAGTCAGTGGGTTAAGGACCTGGCGTTGCCGTGAGTTGTGGTGTAGGTCGCAGACGCGGCTTGGATCCTGCGTTGCTGTGCCTGTGGCATAGGCCGGCGGCAACAGCTCCGATTCGACTCCTAGCCTGGGAACCTCCATATGCTGCGGGTTTGGCCCTAAAGGCCAAAAAAAAAAAAAAGAAAGAAAGAAAGAAAAAGAAAACTCTTAGTTCAGTTGATAGAAGTATAACAATGACCGTCCTCGTGCTAAACAGATACATATACATATATAAATGAGTTGATCGTGCAGAGGCTGCTACTAAAACACTCAGTTCTAACATTGCTCTCCCATTCAACACCGCTGAAGGGATCTGATAGTCATTAACAACTCAGGCAAACAGAGGCTTATGGATGGCATCCAAACACTCACCCCACTATTAGACTAAAAGAAGATAAAAGGTCATTTCCAGGGCGAGGTCTCAGGGGACGAGGGAACTACATCACAATGTCCTGGTGGCGGCATTCGGTCCGTGGGACTTCGATATTTAAGCGGTTTTCCGGTTAAGGTTTTCTGCGTCTGAGGTCAACACCAGGAAAGCTTGACCCTGGAAGCCTAGGGCTAGAGAGGCACGTTTGCTCTGCCCCCTTGAGGCCTGTAATAGTATTTCTCTACAGTGCGACCCACCACAGCCAGAGCTACGGGGCAACTCAGTTAAACGCCATTTCCAGGGGCGGAGCCTCGAAGGGGGCGGAGCTTGGCGTGAGGATGCTTTGCGACTCAGGTTCCGCCTGGCGTCATTTACATCCTTGGCCCACTCTGGCGCAAACCAGTCCACGTGAGGAGCTGAACCAGTCCACACACATAAAGCCGATCTCAGCAGCTCCCCTAGAAGCCAGGACTGAGGGACTTTTGAAAGGCTCCCCAGAGCTCTGAAGACTCGTCCCTCGTCCTGCGATCCAGCGCCCCACGGTCCTAGGCCCGCCTCAGCTGTCAAGCCGACCTGTCACTGCCTGCAGGACCGAGCCCTTCCGAGCCCTCTGCCAGGCCCCGGGCCTGCAGCACCACTGAGATGGTTGGCAGCCGGCCCCGCAACCCCAGCGCCGCCTATCCTGAGGACTGGTGCGGCCCACAGCCCGGAGGACCTGGCCCTGCCAAGCGCCGACGAACCCAGGAGCCTGCGGACCCCGGGTTCGAGGCGGTGCCCGGCCTGGACAACCAGACAGGGCCCCTGGCTTCTGGCACACTCATCTCCGTGGTGTTCCTTGACGCCGGCTGTGCCCTGAACCTGACCCTGGACGACGTCGACGTGCTGCTAGAGCCCGAGCCCACGTCTGTGATGCAAGTATCTCTCGGGGATCACCTCCTCATGCTTGTCCCCGGAGCCCTCCTCGAACTCCTGGGAGGGCCAGCCCATTCGGCTCTTGCATTAGAACAAAGTGCTGTCCTGAGCTCTCCAGGGGAGGAGGACATCGACCTTGAGGAGGGATTCTTTTATGGATCTGTCCTAGAGATCGCTGCCCAGGAAGAGGTCTATGAGGAGGACTCAGGCGCCCAGTTCCTGCCAGCTGAGATGGATGCTGCAGCCAGCTCAGTTGCGGGGCTCTACGTCTCCCCTGGAAGGGCTTCTGATGGCGACGTGGTGGGCCTAGTTCCACAACCCTCGCCCTGGGGTCCCAACCCTAGTCCTGAGAGACGCTCTCCTCACCATGACGCAGAGCTGGGCCTCTACTTTGCAGAGCCTTTCCCCGACTCAGCACTCCAACCTCTCCCCCCTTCTCTTTCTCGAGGTCTTCATGAGCGCCCCCAACGCCCTTATGGCCCTCGGCGAAAGGCCCAGAAATGCCTGTTCCAGGAATGAACTTCTTCCCACAATTCCTAGCTACCAGCTGGGGACCCGGACGGAGTTCTCTTTTCTGATAAGGGCTGTGGGTACACTGCCCACCTGATAAGAATCACAACGGACAGCTATGTTGTGGATGCAAGGCTGCACTGCAGAATTTTGCATCAATGTCTGACTAAAACCAGGAAGAAAGGTCACCTGGGCAAAGAAAGAGCCACTTGAATTATGGTGTCCTTTCATATAACCACACACACTGCTGCTTAGGTTTTCCATACCACCCCTCAACCCACCTTGGCTTCAGAACTAAGCTCCAAACTTTTCACTAAAAAGCCAAGCTTGGAGTACCTGTTATGGGACAATGGGATCAGGATTGGCTGTTTTTCTGCAGTGCCACGACATAGGTTGGATCCCTTGCCCCACCCAGTGGATTAAAGGATCTGGCGCTGCCACAGCATAGTTGCAACTGTGGCTGGAATCTGATCCCTGCCTCGGGAACTCCATATGCCTCCTGGTAGCCAAAATTAATTGATGAATGAATGAATGAATGAATTTTAAAAAGCCATGCTTTCTTGGGCACCCTAACACTACTCCCTCCCCCCCCCCCCTTCATAGAGTAGTTGCTAAATTTCTTTTGTTTCCCAAAAACAAAAACCTTGTAAGGTTTTGGTCTTAGTGTCCCTGCTACTTTATGACAACCCTCTACCTATGTGAAACTTTTCTGGATGGCAACTTTAGCCCCTTTGGGGGGATCTAGCAAAGAGCTGTATGGGGACAACTGTTTGTTGGATACAAAACACAGAATGGGGAACAGTATTCATGTGCCCTCCACTTTTTGAGTGACTAGGTTAGCAAATGGATTAATGATAGTTACTAGGTTTATGGGGTTATTTTCCCTAAAGAAACAATAGTTTACCATTCTTTTCTCCTTATATGTTTTTAATATAATTATCTTGTCTTGAAAAAGTTGGTAATGCCAAAGATTCTGTGTTTTAGTCTTCTAAGATCCCAAATATATTTTGTACATTGTTACTGGCATATAGAGATAATTTGTTCTTATGTTGGCCTGGCATTCAGAAAAATTATTTAATTTCTGTAATCACTTCTCTGTAAATTCTCTTGCTTGACTTATAAAGATAATAAAATCTTGAAATAATGAGAGTATTGTCTCTCTTTTTTTTTTTAACAAACCTCTTACATCTTATTTTTCCTAAATCTTTTCTATTGGGTATGACTTCAAACCCAGAGTGAATGGTATGGTTAATAGGGTCAAGCCTGTCTTTTTTTTTTTTTTTTAAGCATAGTTGATTTACAATAGTGTATTTGTTTCAGGTATACAACAGCATAATTCAATAGTTTTATGATTACATTCCATTTAAGTTATTAAAAATAATGGTATACTTTCTTCTGCTGTACAATATATCCTTGCTGCCTATCTATTTTATACATAGCAGTTTATACCTCTTAACCCTTTACGCTGTCTTGTCCCTCCCTCCTTCTCTCTCCCCACTGGCAACCACTACTTTCTTCTCATTATCTATGAGTCTGTTCTGTTGTATTAAATGCATTTTGTTTTATTTTTCTGGGTTCCACATTTAAATGACAACATAGAGAGTATGTCTTTCTCTGTACAACTTATTTCATTAAGCAGAGTACTCTCAAGATCCTTCCAGGTTGTTGCAAATGGAAGAACTTCATCCACTTTATGCCTGAGTAATATTCTCAAATCTCCTTCATGCATTCATCTGTAATGGTGAGATTACAGAGTGAATTAACCCAGTGACACTGGATGTAGACAACATGAATAACTTGAATCCCCACATATCTCTTAATTCTCTTACCCCCAAGAAGTGGACCACCACTCTCTATAAAAGATCGCACATCTTCTTTGCTCTAAGATGGTACAGAAGCATCTGCCTGGCAACCAACCTCAAGATTTACCCTCATCTCCTCTCTTTGCCATCAGGCCAGTAACTAAAGTTATGTATTATATACTATATACAATAAAGAATTAAAAAGTTCAGAGCGGTGGGTATGATACACTAGATATAGTACTTAAGGATGAAAAATATATCAGCTAGTAGGAGTGTGGAAGGGCCTAGAGGGACACTGTATAACTAAGGAATATGGGATGCACTGGACAGGCACCAGCATCATTGAGTTCAATGGGCCTGGCTTGGCTGGAGATGCCATTAAGGAGCTAGACTCCTTGGTAGCCTTGGGGATAATAGGATCTGAGAGACTTATAATACAAATGAACAATGGTCAGACCACTTATGACCAGAACAGAATTCTGATACAGACACTTTGCAACAGCCAGCCCAGAAATAAAATCATAACCTCTGACCCCAGGTTATCAGGACTTGGTCATCCCTACTTCCAAATAAGAATGAATTAAAGAAAGCCAAATATGCCACATTTAGGATAAAAAGTTCACAAACCAAATCAATTACCTAGGATACCCTGCTTCTAGTTAGACTGTCTCTAGCTGCCCTCTGCCAACAACTTTGCTTCAAACACACCTGAAGACCTCCCTTTTCCCACTATAAACCTTCCCCACCCCCCTTACCTGCCTATCAGTCTCTCAAATGCTGCTTCTCTTGCTATAGAGCAAGCTCTGAAAAAATAGCCTTTACTTGTTCTCCATTTAGTCAACTTAGTGTATTTCCAATATTCCTGGAGGTCCCAGTGAGGTATAGTCTCCACTGCACATGACCAGGGACCTCAGCCTTGGACCAGGTATGGTACCCCAGGAACACCTTGTGCCACAAACTACTCTCAGCTTATGGTGTCCACACCAATGTGTAAAGTCAACACCATGTATGAACTCTCTCATGGTACTGAGTTTCCTTAGCTATTTATTCTAAGTTTGGGACCAGGTTTTTGTTTTTTTTTTGTTTTTTTTTTGTCTTTTTGCCATTTTCTTGGGCTGCTCCCACGGCATATGGAGGTTCCCAGAATAGGGGTCAAATTGGAGCCGTAGCCGCTGCCCTACACCAGAGCCACAGCAACACGGGATCCCAGCCGTGTCTGCAACCTACACTGCAGCTCACGGCAACGCCTGATCCTTAACCCACTGAGCAAGGCCAGGGATGGAACCCGCAACCTCATGGTTCCTAATCGGATTTGCTAACCACTGAGCCACGACAGGAACTCCTGTTGTGTTTTTTTTTTTTTAACTGATTCCATTTTTTTTTTTTTTTGTCATCACTAGGGACATCCAGACGTTCCTTTTTATGCCCTTTTCTTTTCTTTAGTGATTCCATTTTTTGCTGTGCTGATCAAAAGCCTTGTTCACCCCAGGAATGAGGACCATTGGGTAGAACACAGTATTATGTCCTATAAGCCTATTGTTGGAGCCAAGTTCAGAGTCTTGTGAGTTTGCAGTGCTCATCACACTGGCATCCATGTGGACACACTTGGCAGTGGGTTTTCAATAAGCCAGATGAGGCTCTCTTCTCATGATTTCCATTGCCTGATAGTTTGGCTTTGATCCAGAAAGAGTGTTCTCTCTGGTGTTAGGTAGTGTAGACTGGGGAGTCTGCCTTCAGAGAAGTCATGTTGGGGGCCTAAAACCCAAGTGCCCCAGCTCCACTTTTCACCAACCACTGCCAGCTCTTATGCAGTAATTTAAGTCTAAGCTTTCCGCCCTTTCAGTAAAGACACCTGCTTCTAACATGCCATCTTCTTACATGCATTTTCTCAATGAACTCCTCATTATTGTGCCTATCTCTCTAAAGGACATAACTTAACAATGAATGATTTGATTTGAATAAAATTTTTTATTTGAGAGACACTTTCCAAAAGAATTGAATAAGATTTCTGTTTCAATGGGCAGCACATTTTGATCTGGTATAAGTAAGCCTCCAAACTGAATTCTGAATCAAAACCTGCTTCATTAAAACATTCTCTGGGAGTTCCCTTCCTGGCTCAATGGTTAACGAATCCAACTAGGAACCATGAGGTTGCGGGTTCGATCCCTGGCCTTGCTCAGTGGATTAAGGATCTGGCATTGCCGTGAGCTGTGGTGTGGGTCGCAGAGGGGCTCGGATCTGGCGTTGCTGTGGCTCTGGTGTAGGTCAGCAGCAACAGCTCTGATTAGACCCCTAGCCTGGGAACCTCCATATGCCACAAGTGCGACCCTGGAAAAGACAAAAAAAAATTATCTGGCCAAAACTAATGACCAAGTTGAAAAAAACAACAATTAGACTTATTTCTCTATCCAATCCTCCAGTTGCCTCTCTATTCCAGATCTCCCTCTATCTCTTCTCCTGCCATCCTCTCTCCTTCTGAAATTCCATTGACTCTTCTTTCTAGTTCTACTTGTCTAGGTCCCTCCCTTTTTGCAGAATGCCAGCTGCCTCTGAAGATCCACCCCCATGCACCAGGTATTCAGACAACAAACTGTAGAGTTTAAATCTTGGACCTGAGCTGAATTAGGAGCTTTTTGTAAAAAAAATTTCTCTAAATTCAGATAAGACCATCAAATATTCATAGATTTTAGCATTCTTTTGGATACATAAGTGTCAGAATTATCTGATACATACCATTCAGGCATGTGTTGGTCAGAAACTGCAAATGCTAATTTCTGGATGGCAAAGCAGGTTGGACTGACCCAGAAAAGGATCTACAGGATCTCTTTAAGCATAATAAACCCAAGGGTCCAATAACAAGTCTGAAAAGTTGGACAGTATCCTAAAAACCATACTTGAATGATTTCCAATAAAAATCAATGCAACTACTACTCTTTCTATATTAAAGCCTACCACCTTTGCTTGGCTTTTTTTTTTTGGCTTAGTCATACCACACGGGTGATCACTATTTCCAATAACTCACAGATTTTCCTTATCTCCTATGTAACCCTTCAGCCCTATGACTGGAAACATACCTGCCTCCTCTGTGACAACACACCTTCAAATGTAACAGGTTAGAACTTTACACATCAAATTGTTATATTAGAAGCACACCAGAAGTACTGTTTCTTGAGGTTTCAGAGGACTTCTCTATTCATAACCAATTATGTCTGTTCTGAATATACCTTTGTAATCCCCACTATATTTGATACATACTCCAGGTGAAGATATTAACACCATATTAATACCATAACCCACTAAGCATTAGAAATTCCACTGATATAGAAAAATAATGGGAGAAGAACCTTCAGTTCAGATACATTATACTGAAACATTAACTTAACTTCTCCCAGTATCCCCCGAAGCCAAAGAAAGAGCTCAAACCTACAGTTGAATGCATTATATACAAAGATCTTCCCATCTTTACTACTGCCATTGTAACACTCTCACCCTGCAAGAAAAGAAACCAAACAGACAAGGATATAGATTTGCTCAAAGCCCTAAAGCCACCAACAAAATAGATATACCTCATTTCCTGATAGAAATTAACCCAAACACCATCCTATCATCAATTCCATCTGAAGCCACTTGCTTCACTCTAACCAATCTTTGCTCTGCCTTTCTACAGTGTACCTCTAGACCAAGACAGTCAATGCCTTTTTGCCTTCACCTGAAGAGGACAACAATATACCTGGACAGTCATGCCCTGGAGTACACTGGGCCCCCCTTCTATTTTTTTCCTCATCCGTGATCAAGACATAAAAGATCTAAATTTCCCTCTGACTCAGTTCTTAACACAATGTGTAAGATAATCTCTACTTTTTTCAAAGGATAAAGAAGCCTGTAAAAGGATTGCATTAACTTGCCCCAGCCTTAGCAAATGAGAGACATAAAATTCAGAAAATAATTTCTATATTTGCCAAAATGCAACCCATTCATTTAGAGCATGATCCATTTTAGGAGGGAGAAACATTATCTCTTGATAGACTAAAGACAACTCAAGCCTATACTTAACCTCTAACGAAAGACAATTGAAAGTACTTCTGGTTTAAAATGGCTATTGCAGGCAGTTGCAGTTGGTTACAAATATGTCTGTGAATGAAGCCTCTCTTTAGGAGCTTACTAAGCACTAAATTAGAGACCCTCTCCTGAGGATCCCAATGTGAAGAGGGCTTCTGTAACCTGAAGAAGGCTGTAGAACCATCTCTTTCTCTAAGCATATCCAAGTACTAAAAACTCTTGTGTCTAATTCTGCATAAGCCATGTGGACATGCCCTCAAGATTTTAACTCAACTTGATGAGAACCATCAAAAGTGCATTGTTCCTAGACGCACTTAAGATGCCCTTCAATAGGCAGACGGATAGTAAGATTGGGGATATATGCATGCAACTGAGTGTTATTCAGTTGCATGCATAAGAAAGAAACAAAGAGAGGGAGGGAGGGAGGGGAGAGCTACCAAGACATGAAAAGACATGAAGGAACCTTAAGTACATACTGCCTAGTGAATGAAGCTAGTATGGAAAGACCACATACTGTGTGAATCCAACTACGTAACATTGTGAAAGAGGCAAAACTATAGAGACAGTAGAAAGATCAGCTGTGTCAAATGTTCAGAGAGAGGGTGAGGAGTAGGTGGAGCATAGGGGATTTTAGGGTGGGGAAACTATTCTCTATGCTTTTATATGATTGGGTGACATTATGCACTTGTTAAAACCCATAGAACTATACAACACAGTGAAACTTCATGTAAACTATGGACTTCAGTTAATTAAATGTATCAATATCTATTAATCAACTGTAACAAACACCATTTTAATGCAAGATGTTAACAATAAGAGGCACTGTGTGGGAGAGGAGTGTGGTATCTACTCAATTTTCTATAGACATACAACTAGAAATAAATATATTACTTTTTAAAGATAAATAATAAAAATAATCCATTTGAGAAGTCAACTTCAGGGATTAGCATTATTTAAATAAGCAAATATTGAAAAACAGATTGAGGGAGTTCCCAGGAGGCCTAGCCATTAAGGATTTGGCATTGTCACTGTTCTGGCTCAGGTTCAATCCCTGGCCCAGGAACTTCCAAAACTGTGGACACAGCAAAAAAAAAAGTACATTTTGTTAGAGGAAATCTGTCAGAGGCAAGTTGCATACATCACTGAAATGGCCAGTTCAGTGTTTATCTACTACCCCAACATCTAAAAGCAAACAGCCAACCAAAACCATCACGTATTATACTCTCACCCTTGACCCTCTTGGAAAGGTTTGTTTCCTTGATTTAGGGCAATAGCTGTCACTGCAAAACTTTCCATGCTTCTGCTGAACGAGTCCTAGCTTCCGTCACTTGATTTCATGGTTCCTCATTCAGTACAGACATGATAGTTCTGTGACATGACATTTATTTCTGAGCAATGGCCAGTATCATGTAAATAGGCAAACACTAGCAGAAATCCCAACAAAGTCTAGAATAGAAAAGGACATCACTTTCCCACTAGGATTTGACATTGTATTGGATATACCAGCCAACAAAATTAAACAAGAGAAAGAAATTAGATGTTTAAAATTTTCAAAGGAGGGAAAAAAAGACCATTTTCAGATCATATGATTGTTAACCTTAAAAATAACTGAAAAAATTTAAAATTCCATAAGAATCTGAATACAAAATTAATATACAAAAATCATTGGCTTTCACTCATAACAGAGGAGTTGAGGAGTTCCCACAGTGGCACTGTAGGTTAAGGATCCAGCACTGATTCTGCAGTGATTCAGCTGGCTGCTGAGGTGTGGGTTGGATCCCCTGCCCAGTACAGTGGATTAAGGATCTGTCATTGCTGCAGCTGTGGCATAGATCACTGCTGTGGCTTGGGTTCCATCCCTGGCCTGGGGAACTTAAATGTGCTGCAGGTACAGCAAAATAAAAACAAAACAAACAATTAAAAAAGGAGAAGCCAAAGTATTTGGTTTAAAAAAAAACTGCTATTTGGCTTCAGCTTCAGGCTTTAAAAGGTCAAATAACTACTTAATGACAGTTTTGTCATTCTTAAAATAGTGAGGGATTAATGATGTTATGGTCACATAGGCCATCATCATACCTAATAATCACAATATCATCAGTAATACAATGCCATTCACCCCCAGGTAATGTATTCAGGAAGTGGAGAAAGCACAGCATGATATACTAGAATTACCAGAAGTACTTTGAGATAAGCAGAAAGAGAGTGGGCCCCTACTGTCATTCTACTTCAGACAAAGATAGAGGCATTGCTGTATAAGAGATTTTTTTAAGTTGCCTTTTCTTATACACCGTCTTTATATAGAAGCCAGTATTGCATGTTGGAAAAAGTCTCTCCAATAAAAGATAGAAGAGATAATGTATTTCGTGCATGACAACACCAAATAACAATAAGTTCTACATACTGCAGACAAAGACCCACAGTACTTTGCCATTTCAGGAAGAAAACAAATTCCATGTGTTATATGTGTAAATGTATAGAAAAGGACCTTTGCACATCAACCCTGGATTGGAATCGGTGAAAAGTTGAAATGAGACTACAGCTTTAACTATGCTGTTCAGGTTTTCTTAAAATATATTCAGCTACCATTACTAATGGGAATAACAACAAATGGGAATTTCTAAAGCCCATTACAGGGGGTTATACATTCTAGGAGGTACCAGAATGGCCCTCCTTGGAGCCAGTGCTAGGAGCACTGTTGGGGCCCAGAGCCTCTGACCTGGGCCTCAGAGTCTCAAATGAAGCAATTTTTAAAGGACTCACCATGCCCAGATGCCCAATGCTGAGAAAACTCCTGAGTCCCACTTAGCGATGTCCATCGTGGGCCTAGCTTCCTTACCCAAGTCCCCCCAGCTTTCCTCTCTGAACAGTAGGCTTCAGCAGCCATCTTGTACCCAGCCCAGAATCAGAGATTTATTTGCTAATCTGGGCCCCACAGCCGGTCAAGCAGTTCATGCTGATTGGTTAGGCAGTATTGATGACACCAAGAAAGCCCAGTGACTGGGCCTGATGATACACCCTGAGTCTTTGGGTGTCTTGGAGTAAAGAAAAATAAGGCAGAATGAAAGATAGCTGATCTATTGCTCAGAAAGCCATTCCTGAATTATATAGGTGCTATGCCATGAAAACACCAGAAAGAGTGCTCTCTAACAGGTTAGACCTCTTTTAGGAATGATGATGACAATGGTGATGTTGAAATTGTTCACCATTTACTGAATGGCAGCCACACACCAGGAACTACTCAAGATGCTCAGAAGTGGGCTGACACTGTCAAGTGGGAAAAACAGATACAAACATAATAAACAATGGGAGTTCCCGTCATGGCTCAGTGGTAATGAACCCTACTAGTACCATGAGGATGTGAGTTCCACCCCTGGACCAGCTCAGTGGGTTAAGGATCTGGTGTTGCCATGAGCTGTGGTATAGGCTGCAGATGTGGCTGAAATCTGGCATTCCTGAGGCTGTAGCATAGGTTGGCAGCTGCAGCTCCGATTCAACCCCTAGCCTGGGAACTTCCATATGCTGCAGGTGTGGCTCTAATAACAAAACAAACCAAACAAAACCCCCAAAAGCCATAATAAACAAAGAATAGCTACTATCTACTAAGCACTTACTATAGTCCAAGAAAATTTTACATGCATTATCTCACAACCCCCCCTGCACATAAATGGCATACTCCCACTTTATATGTAAAGAAACTGAGGTTAGAGAAGGTGGAATGACTTGTCTATAATCACCCAACTAGAAAAGGGCTGACTAGGCCCCAGTAACTGACTTTGTCTCAGGGCAGGACATATTCCTTGAAGGGGAGCATTATGGTGAGGATTCCCACAGCCAGAAACAATGATGAGCCAGAGGTGAAACTGCTGAGTTCAGGAGAGCAACAGACATGAGGTGGCAACAGCCAAGGACTGGCGCCTCCAAATTCAGACCCCCAATACTGGTTATGCCAAGAACCCCAAGCCCCTGTGTGCTGGCCAGTTTTTGGCTTATTTATCTGTACTTACCAAACTCTCAAGTTCCACACTCACCCTCCTGAATGGAGCCCCCATTATTTCACAAGCATGGAATATTCAAGGGTCTCCAACAGAGTTCTTGAGGAGCAGTTGTTTTCCTACAAGCTCCCATTCATCCCTTCTCCCATCTCCCACCCCACCTCTGTCCAAACAACAGGACATGAGATGTGTATCTGTTGTAGCCCAATTGCAGGTGATAAAATGTCATGCCAAGAAGGAACCAATTTATTCAGAAGCCCAGAAGTAGGAGAGCTGGAGTTCCCAGGGCTGATTCCACTACCTGGGAAGATAGAGGTAGGTGCAAGTGCATGTCCACATTCAAGTTGTGGGCAGGGTCCCCCAAGGCAGTGTAGAGCCTGAGCATATTTGTCCCGGCAAGCACCCATACCTAAGTCACCAACTCAGGGTAACTACTTGTCCCTTATCCAGGAACACCAGAAATCCAGTCATAAGAATGGATGCTGACCACTACGGAGAACAGTATGGAGGTTCTTTAACGAACTAAATATAGAACTACAATATGACCCAGCAAAGCCCACTCTTGGGCATATGTAGGAGGAAAATGATACTTTGAAAAGATACATCCACCCTAGTGTTCACTGTAGCACTATTTACAATAGCCAAGACCTGGAAGCAACCTAAATACCCACCAGCAGAGGATTGGATAAAAAATATGTGGTACATATATACAATGGAATATTACTCAGCCACAAAGAAGCATGAGATAATGCATTTGCAACAACATGAATGGACCTAGAAATTATCATACTAAGAGAAGTAAGTCAAACAGAGAAAGCTATATATCATATGAGAGCACTAATATGTGGAATCAAATAGAAATGATACAACGGAATGCGCAAACAGGAGTTCCTACTGTGGCCCAACAGTATGGGTGGTGTCTCTGTAACGGCACTGATGTGGGTTCAATCCCTGGCCCAGCACAGTGGGTTAAGGATCCAGTGTTGCCACAGCTGTGGTTGCAGCTCCTGCTCAGATTCAATCCCTGGCCGGGGAACTCCATATGCCTCCAGCTGCAGCCAAAACAGAATACAAAAAAATTTTACAAAACAGAAACAGGAGATCCCGTCGTGGTGCAGTGCAAACAAATTTGACTAGGAACTGTGAGGTTGTGGGTTCGATCCCTGGCCTTGCTCACTGGGTTAAGGATCTGGCATTGCCATGAGCTGTGGTGTAGGTCGCAGAATAGGCTCGGATCTGGTGTTGCTGTGGCTGAGGTGTAGGCCAACAGCTGTAGGCCAGCAGCTGTGGCTCCCATTGCACCTCTAGCCTGGGAACCTCCATATGCCCAAGCACGGTCCTAAAAAGAAAAAACCAACCCGGCCCACCTCACCTATCAAGCCTACCTGTCACATCCGACCCCCCCCAACCACCCTCTGCCAGGCCCGGAGGGGCGCCACCAGGTGATTGATGGGCATACGGCCA
Organism: Phacochoerus africanus; assembly: GCF_016906955.1. Classification (NCBI taxonomy): domain Eukaryota; kingdom Metazoa; phylum Chordata; class Mammalia; order Artiodactyla; family Suidae; genus Phacochoerus; species Phacochoerus africanus. The sequence goes on along the minus strand of NW_025927443.1, from coordinate 39,481 downwards.
CACAATCCCAGCCACTACCCTTCGGACTGGTGGTGGTGACCAGAGCCCGGAGGACCCGGCCCTGCCAAGCGGCGCCGACCCGGCGAGCCCTCGGGACCCGAGTCCGAGTCCGAGTCCGAGTCCGAGTCCGAGGCGTCGCCGCGGCTGCACCAAGAAGCGGAGCCCGCGGCCTGCGCCGCCGCGGCCGCGCTCCCCTCCGTGGTGGGCCTGGCGGCCGGCTGTGCCCTGTACCTGGCCCTGGGCGACGTCGACCTGCTGCTGGAGCCCGAGCCCACGGCCGCGCGGCAAGTGTCTGTCGGCGATCGCCTCCTGGTGCTGGTCCCCGAGGCCCTCCTGGGCTCGGGCGCTGAAGGCGCCTGGGGCCCAGGCCTGCCCACCGGGCGCTTTCCTGAGCGCCCCGGGGGAGGCCCTGGCCCTGGGGGAGGGATTCTTCTGCGTGGCTGTCCCAGAGGTCGTCATCCAAGCAGAGGCCCAGGAGGTGGAGGACGCGGCCGCCCAGTTCCAGGCGCCTGCCCTGCATGAAGCGTCTGGCTGGGTCCCTGGGCCTTGGAGCCCCGCGGCTGCCGCCCCCCCATCCCCCGCTGCCGGCCCTCGCCGCCTGGGTGTCCGGCCCCAGCGATGTCCTGCGATGTCTCCGACGAGACGACCTCGTGGACGCCGAGGATGAGGACCCACAGGGCTTCAACCCGGAGCCCTGGCCCCACGCTGTCCACCCTAGTCCCCAGAGGCGCTCTCCTCACCACCACTCCAAGCTGGACTTGCACCTTCTGGCCCCCTTGCGTGATGTCTCTGAGGACGACACGAGGCACCGCTCCAGTGTCTCCCCGCATCTCCTTGTCCAGGTCCCCAGGGGCGCCCCCCACGCCCTCAGGGTCCTCTGCGCAAGGCCAGGAGACGCCTGATCCTGGACTGAACTGCCTCCTGCCTCGCCGCCTCCGCCTCCCACCCCCCCCCCCCCCGCCCCACTCCTGGCCTGCCACCAGCCTGGGGACCTGCTCGAGTCTCCCCGATACCCTCTGTGTGTGTACATGGCTCACCGGACAGGCGTCACACAGGACCGATGGGTTCGGGATGCACGGCTGCCGTACGCAAGTGTGCCTCGGTGGCTGCCTCAAACGGGGAAGGACGATCACCTGGGCAAAGAAGAGCCTCTCCAATTCCAGTGGCCTTTCAGATATCCAGACTGCTGCTTCGGTTTTCTCTTGGGAGGGGCCCAAAGGCGCCTCTACGCCCACCCAACGCCGCAATGGATTTTCCTTCCAACCTTCGTGCCAGCACTTCCATTTCCCTGAAAAGCCATCCTTTCCAGGCCGCCCTTCCTCCCCCCCAACCCCTGTCCCCAACCACCCCCCCCCCGGAAAAGGCCCACATAGAGAGGGCATCTGTTTCCAACTCCCACCCCCCCGCCCCCAATTCCAACCAACCTCCCCCTGCCTTCATAGAGTAGTTGCTGAATTTCTTTGGTGTGCAAGGTTTTGGCCCCAGTGTCCCTGCTAGTTTGTGACAACCGTCTCTCCCCGTCTCGACCGACCTTTGCCACATGGCCACTCTAGCCCCTCTGTGGGGATCTAAGCCCCAGCTGAATGGGGGCGAATGGGTGCTGGATGCACATCGGAGAGTGAGGGACCAGGATCATGAGCCTGGCACGTGGTTGGACGCTGTTGCTGGGTTTGTGGGTTGTGTTTTTGGCTTTTAATTTAAGGAGCCTCCCTTGTCCCCATCCCCAGAACCAACGGTATCCCCTCCGTTTCCTCTCATGTGCCTGTGAATAAAATTCTCCTGTGGCGCAAAAGGCTGTGGTTGTCCAGGTGCTGTGTTGGTCTCCTCCTCAGCATCGCACATGTGTGTCGTCCATCGGGACTGGCATGTAGACACAGGGAGTTCTTAGGTGGATGGGGTATCCCATCGCACAGCGTGGCTTCATGCCTTCAATGGCCTTGGGGCAGATTCCCTCCCTCCCTCGCTCGCCCTCCCCAGTAAAGGCAACCCTATCTGTCCCACGGGACAGTCCCGAGTCTTTTGTTTCCTTGGCCTGCCGCCCTCTCTCTCTGTCTCTGTCTCTGTCTCTGTCTCTGTCTCTCTCTCTCCTCTCCCCCTCTCTCCCTCTCTCCCTCTCTCCCTCTCTCTCTCTCCCCCCCCTCTCCCCCCCTCTCCTTCGCTCTCTCTCATCCCTCTTTTGATGGGACAGCCCTTGCTTTGCAGTCTCAGGGGAACAAACGGTCCGCTTGGAGTGGGACGTTCCCGACCTAAGCCCCGGTGGCGGTGGCGGTGGCGGTGGCGGTGGAAAGGCTTCTCAGGATTGCCATTTCGCAAGGGCCTCTCTGTCGCAGGGAGCGCTTCGAAGCTCGAAGCCGTGTGTCTGGGCGTGTGTGCCGTCTTCCTGATCATGGGAGCTTTGGAGTGTGGGTGGGTTGGTGAGGGGTTGGGTACAAAGGCTTTCCCAAATTCTCCTCGACGTTGGCACGGAAAGTGGTTCGTGGGTATGCATAAGCCAGGGAGTGGGAATAGGGTCGGGTGGGGGTGGGGTGGGTGTGTGTCACTGGGGTCCATACGGAAACGTGGCCACAGAGCCAAAGGCAGGAAACTTGGGGCCTTCGGGGAGTAACCCACTGGACTGCCCCTCAGAGGAGCTGGGGAGAAGGTGGAAGAGGAAAAGGAATGAGGGCAGAGTCACTTTAAGGGCTTTCTCGGGTCAGGGATTGCCTGAGGTCTCTGTTGATGTCAGGGCTGTCTTACCATTGGGTACACGTTTCAGGTGGAGAGCCCAGCGCTTCGGGCTTTGGACCGAGTAGAGTCCACTGACAACGTATGACAAGGTCGCGGCTCTCCTTCCTCGTGCCGTACAACAGGTCCTGTTTGCCGGTCAGTGGTATGCCTCGTAGGTGGTGAACCTCCTCTTCCCTTCCCTTCCCCGTATTGGCCCCTGCCCCCTCGGGAGCCACTCTCCCCGTTGGGAACCACTGGGTGGTTTCCCCTCGCTTGGAGTCGGCCGCAGTGGTGCACGTGCATTCTCTTGTAGCATGATCTCCCCCAGCCCCGCAGTGTGCCCGTTAGGGATATAGGGAGCGTCGAGGATTTGTCTCTCTCTGTCGGACTTAGGTCACCGAGCGTCCTGTCCTCTAGATCCCTCCCCGTTTGCCGCAAGTGTCAGAAAGTCAGTCTTCTCTGTGGTGGAGCATTAGTGTGTCGTGTGTTGGTGTGCATGTGCCAGTGCGTGTTGGGGTAGAGCCGGGGTGCAGCCAGTGCCTTTGCCCCAGCCGGCGCCCAGATCTGAGTCGCCACCGGCTCTGTGTGTGCGCGTGCGCGTGCGTGCGTGCGTGCGTGCGTGTGTGTGTGTGTGTGTGTGTGTGTGTGTATCCCACGTCCTCTTTATCTGTTCGTCTGTAGATGGGCACTAGGGTTGCTTCGTGTTTTGGCTCCGTCACCTCGTGGTGCCACCCACATCGGCTGAAGGTCTGTTTTCTGATGGGTAGCTTTGAGCCCCTCGTCCACCGCGCCCCAGGGGAGTGGTGCCCAGGAGTGGGATGGCTGGATCCTAAGGTGTGTCTCTGTGTCTGGTGCCTTGAGGAAGCCGCATGCTGTTGGGCCTCGTGGCTGCTCCGGTGGACCTTCCCAGCAAGCGTGTGAGAGGGTGGTCTGGAATCCCAACCCCCTTTTAGGAGGGTGCTTCCTGGTGGACCTTTGGAGGCCGGCTAGCCCTCGTGCCAGGTGTGAGGGGATAGGTGACCGTCGATTGGACTTGCATTCCTCTAAGGACGAGCGCTGTTGAGCAGCCTTTCCGGTGCCCGGTGCCCGGTAGGCGTCTGCACGTCTTTGTTGTGGGCCAAAGAAGTGTCTTCAGAACGTCTGCCTGGGTCTCGATTGGGTCGTTTGTTTGTCGTCCTCTGGGGCGGGGGGAGCCGTTGGTGTGTTTGGACCTCAGCCGCTGGTCGCTGGTCGGGTCATAGGTAGGCGGGCGTCTCGTTGGGGCGACGGTCTCCTTTGCTGCGCGGCGGCCTTTAGGTTGACCTCGGGGCCCTGTGTCTGTGTTGGCTTCATTTGCCTTTGCCTCGGGAGCCAGAGCCCTTCCCCCAAAGAGGGCTGCGCAGTGCCTCCAAGAGTGTCCTGCCAGTGTGTGGCCTGGGAGTCTTGGGGATTCGCTCTCACCTTTCGGGCTTCCCCGCACGTGGAGTTGACTTGGGCCGTGTGCGAGTAGGACCGGGTGCGAAAGCAGGGGGTCCGTGGGGTGTTCCCCCCACCCCACCCCACCCCCGTTTCACCCTGGGGAAGCCGCAGAGCCAGCCCTTGGCCGGCTGGCCGGCCGTCCGGCCAGGGGATCCATCGGCCGGGATCCATCGCCCGCCGAGCAGCGCCTCCGAGCTGGTGCCGGGATCCGAGGTGCTGCCGCTCCATCCTCCCAAGGGGGAGCCTGGCGCTTCAGACCCAGCTCGGCTACTTTGGGGCTCCTGGGCGAAAGGGGTGCTCCTTCTGCCAGCCGTTGTCCTCACCTGTCAAAGGGGGGCTGGGAGAGGGAGACGTGCCTGTCGGGTGCAGTTGGAGAAGGTGACGTCTTGGTTCAGTTGCTGTGAGTCTGACAGCAGGGACCTTGGAGCTGGCCTGAGAGGTCTCTAAGTGGAGCGTGCAGCCGCTGCCCTGGGGACCCTGAATTCCCCCCGGGGCGTTCCCTTTGCACGCCGCCGCTGGGAGGGTCTGAGCGTCATGGTCAGCCCGGGCAGAGAGGGGCTTCAGGATGCCATCCCAGACTCGTGCCCTCTTTGGGACCCAAAGGGCAGAGCCCGGGACACTTTGGGGGCAGGGCCTCGCAGCCTAGGGCCAGAGAGGCGGCAGGCCCCGGGATGGCGGCGGGGAGGGGGGTGCTTGCTCGGGGCGGGGGGTGGGGTGGGTGTGGGGGGGGTGCGGGGCGCAGAGGGGCCGGCCATCTCCCTGGGACCCGCCCTTGATTGGGTTCTTGGCAGAAGGCTCTCCGCCCTTGAGGTCAACTCCCAGAGCGCCCGAAAGAGAGCGGCGACCTCGACCCTGGGAGCCTAGCCCTAGAGGGGTAGGAGCGTCGGGGGGGGGGGGGGGGGGTGGGGGCGTCGGGAGGGAGGGTGGTGTCCGGTGGGTGCTCAGGAGGCCCCACAAAGTCGTCGTCCCCTGCAGTTCCAGGAAGCTGGCACCCGGTCCAGGTTCCTCCAACCGCCCCATCAGCCCCCCACCCCACCCCACCCCACCCACCGCCCCGGGAGGAGCCAGCGCCAGGGCTCTGGGGCACCTCAGGTACCGCGAGGTCTACTGGGCGGAGCCTCGGAGGAGGCGGGACCTGGCGCGAGGAGGTATTTATTGCAGCCCTGGGGCGGCGCCGGCCTCACTTGCAAGGTGTCTGGCCCTGGCCTGCGGGTGCGGGCCGGCCGAGCGGCGGGCTTCAGGGCCCCTAGCAGCCTGGACGGCAGGAGTGCCGAGGGGGCGGCCCCGGAGCTCCGAGGACTCGCGGTTCGCCGCTTGCTTCGCCTGTCGCCGCCGAGACCCGTCCGGGCGTGCAGGACCGAGCCTGTCGCCGCCCTGTGCCAGGCCCCGGAGGCGCCTTCGGTTGGTCGAAGGGATGGGCAGGCGGCCCCGCAGCCGCAGCGCCGCCGACCCTGCGGGCCGGTGGGGACCAGAGCCCGGAGGACCCGGCCCTGCCAAGCGGCGCCGACCCGGCGAGCCCTCGGGACCCGAGTCCGAGTCCGAGTCCGAGTCCGAGTCCGAGGCGTCGCCGCGGCTGCACCAAGAAGCGGAGCCCGCGGCCTGCGCCGCCGCGGCCGCGCTCCCCTCCGTGGTGGGCCTGGCGGCCGGCTGTGCCCTGTACCTGGCCCTGGGCGACGTCGACCTGCTGCTGGAGCCCGAGCCCACGGCCGCGCGGCAAGTGTCTGTCGGCGATCGCCTCCTGGTGCTGGTCCCCGAGGCCCTCCTGGGCTCGGGCGCTGAAGGCGCCTGGGGCCCAGGCCTGCCACCGGGCGCTTTCCTGAGCGCCCCGGGGGAGGCCCTGGCCCTGGGGGAGGGATTCTTCTGCGTGGCTGTCCCAGAGGTCGTCATCCAAGCAGAGGCCCAGGAGGTGGAGGACGCGGCCGCCCAGTTCCAGGCCAGGCGCCTGCCCTGCATGAAGCGTCTGGCTGGGTCCCTGGGCCTTGGAGCCCCGCGGCTGCCGCCCCCCCCATCCCCCGCTGCCGGCCCTCGCCGCCTGGGTGTCCGGCCCCAGCGATGTCTGCGATGTCTCCGACGACGACCTCGTGGACGCCGAGGATGAGGACCCACAGGGCTTCAACCCGGAGCCCTGGCCCCACGCTGTCCACCCTAGTCCCCAGAGGCGCTCTCCTCACCACCACTCCAAGCTGGACTTGCACCTTCTGGCCCCCTTGCGTGATGTCTCTGAGGACGACCACGAGGCACCGCTCCAGTGTCTCCCCGCATCTCCTTGTCCAGGTCCCCAGGGGCGCCCCCCACGCCCTCAGGGTCCTCTGCGCAAGGCCAGGAGACGCCTGATCCTGGACTGAACTGCCTCCTGCCTCGCCGCCTCCGCCTCCCACCCCCCCTCCCCCCGCCACTCCTGGCCTGCCACCAGCCTGGGGACCTGCTCCGAGTCTCCCCGATACCCTCTGTGTGTGTACATGGCTCACCGGACAGGCGTCACACAGGACCGATGGGTTCGGGATGCACGGCTGCCGTACGCAAGTGTGCCTCGGTGGCTGCCTCAAACGGGGAAGGACGATCACCTGGGCAAAGAAGAGCCTCTCCAATTCCAGTGGCCTTTCAGATATCCAGACTGCTGCTTCGGTTTTCTCTTGGGAGGGGCCCAAAGGCGCCTCTACGCCCACCCAACGCCGCAATGGATTTTCCTTCCAACCTTCGTGCCAGCACTTCCATTTCCCTGAAAAGCCATCCTTTCCAGGCCGCCTTCCTCCCCCCCACCCCTGTCCCCAACCCCCCCCCCCCCCCGGAAAAGGCCCACATAGAGAGGGCATCTGTTTCCAACTCCCACCCCCCGCCCCCAATTCCAACCAACCTCCCCCTGCCTTCATAGAGTAGTTGCTGAATTTCTTTGGTGTGCAAGGTTTTGGCCCCAGTGTCCCTGCTAGTTTGTGACAACTGTCTCTCCCCGTCTCGACCGACCTTTGCCACATGGCCACTCTAGCCCCTCTGTGGGGATCTAAGCCCCAGCTGAATGGGGGCGAATGGGTGCTGGATGCACATCGGAGAGTGAGGGACCAGGATCATGAGCCTGGCACGTGGTTGGACGCTGTTGCTGGGTTTGTGGGTTGTGTTTTTGGCTTTTAATTTAAGGAGCCTCCCTTGTCCCCCATCCCCAGAACCAACGGTATCCCCTCCGTTTCCTCTCATGTGCCTGTGAATAAAATTCCTCCTGTGGCGCAAAAGGCTGTGGTTGTTCCAGGTGCTGTGTTGGTCTCCTCCTCAGCATCGCACATGTGTGTCGTCCATCGGGACTGGCATGTAGACACAGGGAGTTCTTAGGTGGATGGGGTATCCCATCGCACAGCGTGGCTTCATGCCTTCAATGGCCTTGGGGCAGATTCCCTCCCTCCCTCGCTCGCCCTCCCCAGTAAAGGCAACCCTATCTGTCCCACGGGACAGTCCCGAGTCTTTTGGTTTCCTGGCCTGCCGCCCCTCTCTCTTCTCTGTCTCTGTCCTCTGTCTCTCTGCTCTCCCCTCTCTCCCTCTCTCCCTCTCTCCCTCTCTCCCTCTCTCCTCTCACCCCCCTCTCCCCCCCTCTCCCTCGCTCTCTCTCATCCCTCTTTGATGGGACAGCCCTTGCTTTGCAGTCTCAGGGGAACAAACGGCCGCTTGGAGTGGGACGTTCCCGACCTAAGCCCCGGTGGCGGTGGCGGTGGCGGTGGCGGTGGAAAGGCTTCTCAGGATTGCCATTTCGCAAGGGCCTCTCTGTCGCAGGGAGCGCTTCGAAGCTCGAAGCCGTGTGTCTGGGCGTGTGTGCCGTCTTCCTGATCATGGGAGCTTTGGAGTGTGGGTGGGTTGGTGAGGGGTTGGGTACAAAGGCTTTCCCAAATTCTCCTCGACGTTGGCACGGAAAGTGGTTCGTGGGTATGCATAAGCCAGGGAGTGGGAATAGGGTCGGGGGGGGGGTGGGGTGGGTGTGTGTCACTGGGGTCCATACGGAAACGTGGCCACAGAGCCAAAGGCAGGAAACTTGGGGCCTTCGGGGAGTAACCCACTGGACTGCCCCTCAGAGGAGCTGGGGAGAAGGTGGAAGAGGAAAAGGAATGAGGGCAGAGTCACTTTAAGGGCTTTCTCGGGTCAGGGATTGCCTGAGGTCTCTGTTGATGTCAGGGCTGTCTTACCATTGGGTACACGTTTCAGGTGGAGAGCCCAGCGCTTCGGGCTTTGGACCGAGTAGAGTCCACTGACAACGTATGACAAGGTCGCGGCTCTCCTTCCTCGTGCCGTACAACAGGTCCTGTTTGCCGGTCAGTGGTATGCCTCGTAGGTGGTGAACCTCCTCTTCCCTTCCCTTCCCCGTATTGGCCCCTGCCCCCTCGGGAGCCACTCTCCCCGTTGGGAACCACTGGGTGGTTTCCCCTCGCTTGGAGTCGGCCGCAGTGGTGCACGTGCATTCTCTTGTAGCATGATCTCCCCCAGCCCCGCAGTGTGCCCGTTAGGGATATAGGGAGCGTCGAGGATTTGTCTCTCTCTGTCGGACTTAGGTCACCGAGCGTCCTGTCCTCTAGATCCCTCCCCGTTTGCCGCAAGTGTCAGAAAGTCAGTCTTCTCTGTGGTGGAGCATTAGTGTGTCGTGTGTTGGTGTGCATGTGCCAGTGCGTGTTGGGGTAGAGCCGGGGTGCAGCCAGTGCCTTTGCCCCAGCCGGCGCCCAGATCTGAGTCGCCACCGGCTCTGTGTGTGCGCGTGCGCGTGCGCGTGCGTGCGTGCGTGCGTGCGTGTGTGTGTGTGTGTGTGTGTGTATCCCACGTCCTCTTTATCTGTTCGTCTGTAGATGGGCACTAGGGTTGCTTCGTGTTTTGGCTCCGTCACCTCGTGGTGCCACCCACATCGGCTGAAGGTCTGTTTTCTGATGGGTAGCTTTGAGCCCCTCGTCCACCGCGCCCCAGGGGAGTGGTGCCCAGGAGTGGGATGGCTGGATCCTAAGGTGTGTCTCTGTGTCTGGTGCCTTGAGGAAAGCCGCATGCTGTTGGGCCTCGTGGCTGCTCCGGTGGACCTTCCCAGCAAGCGTGTGAGAGGGTGGTCTGGAATCCCAACCCCCTTTTAGGAGGGTGCTTCCTGGTGGACCTTTGGAGGCCGGCTAGCCCTCGTGCCAGGTGTGAGGGGATAGGTGACCGTCGATTGGACTTGCATTCCTCTAAGGACGAGCGCTGTTGAGCAGCCTTTCCGGTGCCCGGTGCCCGGTGCCCGGTAGGCGTCTGCACGTCTTTGTTGTGGGCCAAAGAAGTGTCTTCAGAACGTCTGCCTGGGTCTCGATTGGGTCGTTTGTTTGTCGTCCTCTGGGGCGGGGGGAGCCGTTGGTGTGTTTGGACCTCAGCCGCTGGTCGCTGGTCGGGTCATAGGTAGGCGGGCGTCTCGTTGGGGCGACGGTCTCCTTTGCTGCGCGGCGGCCTTTAGGTTGACCTCGGGGCCCTGTGTCTGTGTTGGCTTCATTTGCCTTTGCCTCGGGAGCCAGAGCCCTTCCCCCAAAGAGGGCTGCGCAGTGCCTCCAAGAGTGTCCTGCCAGTGTGTGGCCTGGGAGTCTTGGGGATTCGCTCTCACCTTTCGGGCTTCCCCGCACGTGGAGTTGACTTGGGCCGTGTGCGAGTAGGACCGGGTGCGAAAGCAGGGGGTCCGTGGGGTGTTCCCCCCACCCCACCCCACCCCCGTTTCACCCTGGGGAAGCCGCAAGAGCCAGCCCTTGGCCGGCTGGCCGGCCGTCCGGCCAGGGGATCCATCGGCCGGGATCCATCGCCCGCCAGAGCAGCGCCTCCGAGCTGGTGCCGGGATCCGAGGGTGCTGCCGCTCCATCCTCCCAAGGGGGGAGCCTGGCGCTTCAGACCCAGCTCGGCTACTTTGGGGCTCCTGGGCGAAAGGGGTGCTCCTTCTGCCAGCCGTTGTCCTCACCTGTCAAAGGGGGGCTGGGAGAGGGAGACCTGCCTGTCGGGTGCAGTTGGAGAAGGTGACGTCTTGGTTCAGTTGCTGTGAGTCTGACAGCAGGGACCTTGGAGCTGGCCTGAGAGGTCTCTAAGTGGAGCGTGCAGCCGCTGCCCTGGGGACCCTGAATTCCCCCCGGGGCGTTCCCTTTGCACGCCGCCGCTGGGAGGGTCTGAGCGTCATGGTCAGCCCGGGCAGAGAGGGGCTTCAGGATGCCATCCCAGACTCGTGCCCTCTTTGGGACCCAAAGGGCAGAGCCCGGGACACTTGGGGGCAGGGCCTCGCAGCCTAGGGCCAGAGAGGCGGCAGGCCCCGGGATGGCGGCGGGGAGGGGGGTGCTTGCTCGGGGCGGGGGTGGGGGGGGGTGGGGTGGGGGGGGGTGCGGGGCGCAGAGGGGCCGGCCATCTCCCTGGGACCCGCCCTTGATTGGGTTCTTGGCAGAAGGCTCTCCGCCCTTGAGGTCAACTCCCAGAGCGCCCGAAAGAGAGCGGCGACCTCGACCCTGGGAGCCTAGCCCTAGAGGGGTAGGAGCGTCCGGGGGGGGGGGGGGGGAGTGGGGGCGTCGGGAGGGAGGGTGGTGTCCGGTGGGTGCTCAGGAGGCCCCACAAAGTCGTCGTCCCCTGCAGTTCCAGGAAGCTGGCACCCGGTCCAGGTTCCTCCAACCGCCCCATCAGCCCCCCCCCCCCCCCCCCCCCCCCCCCCCGCCCCGGGAGGAGCCAGCGCCAGGGCTCTGGGGCACCTCAGGTACCGCGAGGTCTACTGGGCGGAGCCTCGGAGGAGGCGGGACCTGGCGCGAGGAGGTATTTATTGCAGCCCTGGGGCGGCGCCGGCCTCACTTGCAAGGTGTCTGGCCCTGGCCTGCGGGTGCGGGCCGAGCGGCGGGCTTCAGGGCCCCTAGCAGCCTGGACGGCAGGAGTGCCGAGGGGGCGGCCCCGGAGCTCCGAGGACTCGCGGTTCGCCGCTTGCTTCGCCTGTCGCCGCCGAGACCCGTCCGGGCGTGCAGGACCGAGCCTGTCGCCGCCCTGTGCCAGGCCCCGGAGGCGCCTTCGGTTTGGTCGAAGGGATGGGCAGGCGGCCCCGCAGCCGCAGCGCCGCCGACCCTGCGGGCCGGTGGGGACCAGAGCCCGGAGGACCCGGCCCTGCCAAGCGGCGCCGACCCGGCGAGCCCTCGGGACCCGAGTCCGAGTCCGAGTCCGAGTCCGAGTCCGAGGCGTCGCCGCGGCTGCACCAAGAAGCGGAGCCCGCGGCCTGCGCCGCCGCGGCCGCGCTCCCCTCCGTGGTGGGCCTGGCGGCCGGCTGTGCCCTGTACCTGGCCCTGGGCGACGTCGACCTGCTGCTGGAGCCCGAGCCCACGGCCGCGCGGCAAGTGTCTGTCGGCGATCGCCTCCTGGTGCTGGTCCCCGAGGCCCTCCTGGGCTCGGGCGCTGAAGGCGCCTGGGGCCCAGGCCTGCCACCGGGCGCTTTCCTGAGCGCCCCGGGGGAGGCCCTGGCCCTGGGGGAGGGATTCTTCTGCGTGGCTGTCCCAGAGGTCGTCATCCAAGCAGAGGCCCAGGAGGTGGAGGACGCGGCCGCCCAGTTCCAGGCGCCTGCCCTGCATGAAGCGTCTGGCTGGGTCCCTGGGCCTTGGAGCCCCGCGGCTGCCGCCCCCCCATCCCCCGCTGCCGGCCTCGCCGCCTGGGTGTCCGGCCCCAGCGATGTCTGCGATGTCTCCGACGACGAAGACGACCTCGTGGACGCCGAGGATGAGGACCCACAGGGCTTCAACCCGGAGCCCTGGCCCCACGCTGTCCACCCTAGTCCCCAGAGGCGCTCTCCTCACCACCACTCCAAGCTGGACTTGCACCTTCTGGCCCCCTTGCGTGATGTCTCTGAGGACGACCACGAGGCACCGCTCCAGTGTCTCCCCGCATCTCCTTGTCCAGGTCCCCAGGGGCGCCCCCCACGCCCTCAGGGTCCTCTGCGCAAGGCCAGGAGACGCCTGATCCTGGACTGAACTGCCTCCTGCCTCGCCGCCTCCGCCTCCCACCCCCCCTCCCCCCGCCACTCCTGGCCTGCCACCAGCCTGGGGACCTGCTCCGAGTCTCCCCGATACCCTCTGTGTGTGTACATGGCTCACCGGACAGGCGTCACACAGGACCGATGGGTTCGGGATGCACGGCTGCCGTACGCAAGTGTGCCTCGGTGGCTGACTCCAACGGGGAAGGACGATCACCTGGGCAAAGAAGAGCCTCTCCAATTCCAGTGGCCTTTCAGATATCCAGACTGCTGCTTCGGTTTTCTCTTGGGAGGGGCCCAAAGGCGCCTCTACGCCCACCCAACGCCGCAGTGGATTTTCCTTCCAACCTTCGTGCCAGCACTTCCATTTCCCTGAAAAGCCATCCTTTCCAGGCCGCCTTCCTCCCCCCCACCCCTGTCCCCAACCCCCCCCCCCCGGAAAAGGCCCACATAGAGAGGGCATCTGTTTCCAACTCCCACCCCCCGCCCCCAATTCCAACCAACCTCCCCCTGCCTTCATAGAGTAGTTGCTGAATTTCTTTTGTGTGCAAGGTTTTGGCCCCAGTGTCCCTGCTAGTTTGTGACAACTGTCTCTCCCCGTCTCGACCGACCTTTGCCACATGGCCACTCTAGCCCCTCTGTGGGGATCTAAGCCCCAGCTGAATGGGGGCGAATGGGTGCTGGATGCACATCGGAGAGTGAGGGACCAGGATCATGAGCCTGGCACGTGGTTGGACGCTGTTGCTGGGTTTGTGGGTTGTGTTTTTGGCTTTTAATTTAAGGAGCCTCCCTTGTCCCCATCCCCGGAACCAACGGTATCCCCTCCGTTTCCTCTCATGTGCCTGTGAATAAAATTCTCCTGTGGCGCAAAAGGCTGTGGTTGTCCAGGTGCTGTGTTGGTCTCCTCCTCAGCATCGCACATGTGTGTCGTCCATCGGGACTGGCATGTAGACACAGGGAGTTCTTAGGTGGATGGGGTATCCCATCGCACAGCGTGGCTTCATGCCTTCAATGGCCTTCGTCAGATTCCCTTGTTTGATTGGTAAAAGGAAGTTCACATTCCTTAATTGAGCTTAATTTTTTTTCTTTGTTTCCTTGGTCTGTTTCTTTTCTTTCCTTCCTTTTTGTGTGGATATCCCTGCCTTGCAGTGCAATTCGCAAAATGGCTCTTTTTGATGTTCATCATTGTAGATATAAGTCTTGGTGTTGGAAAAGCTTTCATTTCTTTTGCTGAAAGAGTTCGAGCCCTTCCCCTTGTAAGTTGTGTTATTTCCCTGCAAAGCTTTGTTGCTAGTGCCTGGCCTGTGTGGTTTCTTTCTGCACCTCACTTTTTATTTTTTCATGCACCTGGAGTTGACTTTGCCTGTGGTCACTTTTTTACTGGTGCAATAGCAGTGTTGTGTGTTTTACCGTATTCACACTAGAGAAGACCCTGAGTCAGTACTTCCCCTAGTGCTCTGGGGATCCACCCAGGAGACATCATCCTCCAAGCATCTGATGCTCAGATGCAATGCGCTACTGCTTCTTCCTTAGACGATCCTGATGTTTCAGACCCTGCTCTGCTTCTCCGGGACTCCAATTCAAATTGGTTCCTCCCTCTTCATGAGGATTGGATCATCTGTTAAGCTTTCTGAAAATATACTCCTAATGTGTGGAGTTTTGGTGTTATTGGAGATATTATGTTTTTTGAAGCCTCTGAATATATTTCTGTAGTTACCTTCCCACCCCAGCGTCCTACAACGCCCACTGCCCCCGTCTGGTATTCCTTTCTGTCATTCTTTGTCCCCTAAGTTTCTTTAAGTTCTATGGGGCCGAGCCTGGGATGATTTGGAGCCTTCCATTTGTGGTCTTCTTTCCATCCTCCCTCCCCCCGTCTGTGTCTTTCTTTTTTTGTATGCCTGCCTGCTTGTTTTCTTTCTCTCCTTACTTTTCTTTCTCTCATTCTTTTTCTTTCTTTATTTCTCTCCTTCCTTCCTTCCTTCTTTCCCTTTCTTTCTTTCTTTCTTTCTTTCTTTCTTTCTTTCTTTCTTTCTTTCTTTCTTCTTTCTTTCTTCCTTTCTTTCTTTCCTTCTCCCATGGTTCCCAGTTACATTTTTCTGACTTTGCACTTTAGGTGTGCCAAGAGATGGGCTTCTGTTATGATGGGGTAAATTGCAGTACTCTGCAACTTTAGAATGTTGGAATGCAAGACTCCAGAGAGGCAGCCCTAGAGCTCTGAGGACTTGCTTCATTTTTCCCAGTCCTTTTCTGATTCCCTGCTGCTTGCCTCATCTGTTGCAGACACCCCAGTCTGAGGGTGCAGGATCCAACCCTACTCCCCATTTGCCATGCTGTTCAGGTGCCTTTTTTGGTTGAGGGAATAGGCAGCTGGCCCCACAGCTGTACTGGAGCCTATCCTTCAGACTTGTGGTGACCAGATTTATAGTGTGTGAATCCAACTTTGTAGCATTCTGCAAAAGATAAATTGCAAAGACTGTACTAAGATCCGTGTTTTCCAGTGGTTATGAGGTCTGAGTCGACAAGTTTGAGCACAAGTTACTTCTAGGCAGCGTAGACTACCCTATGATATATAGGTGTGCATGATATCATGCATTTGTCAAAATCCATTGAATTATCCACTACAAAGTGTTAACCTTAATGTAATTATGAATGTTATTTATCATGTAACATTATTAGTTTATCAGTTGTAAGCAGTGTACAATAGTTACGCATGATGTTAACAGGAATTCCTGTGTTAGAGGCAAGATATATGGTACTGTGTTTCAGCAGTTTTTCTGAAACATGAAATTGTCCTAAAGATAAATATGTATGTGTTTGAAAATGTAACTTCCAAGGTAAGTTTTTTGATGAGTATATATTTTGAAAGTTTGATATCCTCACAATTTAAAGGAAACTACTTGATATATAAAATTGTGGATTTTTTAAGAAGAAATCTTTCATAGGCAAGTTGCATACATCACTGAAATGTCCAGTTCAATATTCATCTACTACCTCAACCTCTAAAAACAACCAGGTAATAAAAAAACATCTCTTACCATATCCTCAACCTTGGCCCTTTTAGAAAGGGTTGTTTTCTTTGACTTAATGGCAATAGCTGTCACTGCAAAATTTGTCCATGCTTCTACTGAGCCAGTTCTAGCCTCCTCACTTGATTTAATGGTTCCTCATCCAGTTCAGACATTACTAATGACAGAACACACACTTTTCAACCAGCCCATTTTATCTTATGAGATTCTATCACCCTCTCCCTGTCACTTACCATTTTTCGCTACAACACCTTGGATTCTGCCTTTTTAGTCTCTAACAAAAGAAGGGGAGCCTCATGATTTTCTTACTGTAGTTAGAAAACTCTTTGTACCTCACTCAGATTTACTAGAGACTCCCCCTGAGGCCCTGACGTGTTATTATTTGTTGATGGGTCATACCTCAAAACTGAAACTGGAAATGATCAAGCTGAATATTTTACTAGTAATCTAACCTCTCCTTTAGTATGTGGTCTTCTACCTCAGGTGAAATCAGCCCAGATAACAGAATTGATTGCACTTGCTACAGCTTGTCTACCAGCCAGACCAAGGATTAAGCATATAGCAGGTGTGATTTTGGTCCATTGCATGACTTTGGGTGACTTTGGAAACAAAGAAATTTTCTTGTCTTGGGTAGAATCCCCTCAAAAGTAGACAAGGTATGGAAATTTTATATGCACTTCTACTTCTTTGAGGTGGCTACAGTAAAGGTTGAATCCCATTCATAAAAATACAACACGGAAACTAAAGGAGATACTTTAACAGATAATTATGCCAAACAAATAACCTTACCAAACGTTTAGTTTCCATAAATCTCTGAAGGGATTCAAGCTGCCATGATATCACATTTAGGATTAGCCACGAAAAGGAAATTTTTTAAAAATATGATTGTTCTTTTCACTCAGATTATCTGTGTTGCTCTAAAGAGAAATGTTAGCTGTGACCAAGTGATTTCAAATTTATATAGCTAAATTTCTCAAGAAGCTATTTGCAGTGATATAGACAAGTGGGTTACTTTCTTAAATCAATATTAGTGAGGAAATCTTTTTTAAAAACATGATTCATTATGACAAACCCACAACTAACATCATTCTCAATGGTGAAAAGCTGAAAGAATTTCCACTGAGATCAGGAACAAGACAAGGATGTCTACTCTCACCACTACTCTTCAACATAGTTTTGGAAGTGATAGCCACAGCAATCAGAGAAGTAAAAGAGATGAAAGGAATCCAAATTGGAAAGGAAGAAGTAAAACTATCACTATTTGCAGATGACATGATACTATACCTAGAAAATCCTAAAGATGCTACCAGAAACTGTTAGAGCTCACCCATGAATGTGGCAAAGCCACAGGATACAAAATTAATACACAGAAATTGACGGCATTTCTATACACTAACAATGAAAGATCAGAAAGAGAAATTAGGGAAGCAATTCCATTTACCATCACATCTAAAAGAATAAAATACCTAGGAGCAAACCTACCTAAAGAGACAAAAGACCTGTACTCTGAAAACTATAAGACACTGATGAAGGAAATCAAAGATGACACAAATAGATGGAAAGACATCCCATGCTCTTGGATTGGAAGAGTCAATTTTGTCAAAATGACTATACTACCCAAGGCAATCTACAGATTCAATGCAATCCCTATCAAATTACCAAGGACATTCTTCACAGAACTCAAACAAAATATTTTAAAGTTTGTTTGGAAGCACAAAAGACCCAGACTAGCCAAAGACTTCCTGAAAAAGAAAAATGGAGCTGGAGGAATCAGGCTCCCTGGCTTCAGACTATACTATAAAGCAACAGTCATCAAAACCATATGGTACTGGCACAAAGATAGACATATCGATCAGTGGAACAGGATAGAAAGCCCAGAATTCAACCCACACACCTACAATCAACTAATCTATGACAAAGGAGCAAGAATATATAATGGAGAAAAGACAGCCTGTTCAATAAGTGGTGCTGGGAAAACTGGACAGCCACATGGAAAAGAATGAAATTAGAACACTCCCTAACACCATACACAAAAATAAACTCCAAATGGATTAAAGACCTAGATAGAAGACCAGATACTATAAAACTCTTAGAGGAAAACATAGGCCAAACACTCTCTGACATAAACCACAGCAACATCTTCTCAGATCCACCTCTTAGAGTAATGACAGTAAAAACAAAAAGAAACAAATGGGACTTAATTAAACTTCAAAGTTTCTGCACAGCAAAGGAAACCCTAAACAACCCAAAAAGACAACCCAGAGAATGGGAGAAAATCTTTGCAAATGAATCAACTGACAAGGGATTAATCTCCAAAATTTGTAAACACCTCTTATAGCTCAATACCAGAAAAAAAAAACAACCCCATCAAAAAATGGGCAGAAGATCTAAACAGACAATTCTCCAAAGAATACTTACAGGTGGCCAAAAAACACATGAATAGATGTTCAACATCACTCATCAAATGAGAAATGCAAATCAAAACCACTATGAGGTACCACCCTACACCAGACAGAATGGCCATCATCAAAAAGTCTACAAACAATAAGTGCTGGAGAGGGTGTGGATAAAAAGGAACCCTAGTACACTGTTGGTGCGAATGTACATTGGTGCAACCACTGTGGAAAACAGTATAGATATTCCTCAGAAAACTGAAAATGGAACTACCATTTGACCCAGCAATCCCACTCCTGGGCATCTATCCAGAGAAAACCATGGCTCGAAAAGATACATATACTCCAATGTTCCTTGCAGCACTATTTTGAATAGCCAAGACAATGGAAACAACCTAAATGTCCATTGACAGAGGAGTGGATCGAGAAGATGTGGTACATATACACAAGGGAATATTACTCAGCCATTAAAAGGAATGAAACTCTGGCATTTTTAGCAACATGGATCGACTTAGAAATTGTCATGCTGAGTGAAGTCAGTCAGACTGTGAGACACCAACATCAAATGCTTTCACTGACATGTGGAATCTAAAAAATGGACACAATGAACGTTGCAGAGCAGACACTGACTCACAGACTTTGAAAAACTTATGGTTTCCAAAGGCAACAGTTTGGGGGGGTGGGAGGATGTGCTGGGTTTGTGGGATGGAAATCCTGTAAAATTGGATTGTGATGATCATTGTACAACTATAAATATAATAAACTCATTGAGTAATAAAAACACGATTCATTACAATAGCATCAAAAAAAATAAAAGTACTTATAAGCTTTATCAAGGAGACAAAAGACATATATTCTTGGGATCTTTTGTGAAGATCAGTTAACTCTAAATATGTGAATGTGTTGCTCTCTGTTCTCTTTCGTCTATGTGCCTGTTTTTATGCAAGTACCATACTGCTTTGATAACTGTAGATTTTAAAATATATTTTGGAATCAGAAAATTACAACACCTCCAACTTTTTGTTTGCCCAAGATTGCTCTGGCTATTTGAGGTCTTTTGTGACCTCATAGGAATTTTAGGATTGGTTTTCTCTTTTCATAAAGAATGTTCTTGAGATTTTGTTAGGGATGCCATTGAATCTGTAGATTATTTTGGGTGATATGGATGGTTTAGCAATGTTAATTCTTCCCATACATGAGGATGGAATGTCTTTCCATTTATCTCTGTTCTTTAATTTCATCATCAATGTTTTATAATTTTCAGTGTACAAGTCTTTCATCTCTTTGGTTACATTTATTCATCGGTATTTTATTTTTTGTTTCCATTATAAATGGGATTGTTTTCTTAATTTCCTATCAGATACTTTTTAATTGGTGTATAGAAATGTCACTTTTTTTCGTACCTTGATTTTGTATCTTTCAACTGTAATGAATTTTTTTATTATTGCTAACAGTTTTTTTGTTGTTATTGTTGAGTCTCTAGTGTTTTCTACCCATATGATCATATACAGATAGTGATAATTTTACTTCTCCTTTCTGATTTGAATGTCTTTTACTTCTTTTTTCTTGTTTAATTGCTCTGGCCAGTACTTCCAGCTATGTTGAAGAGAATTGGTTGAATGTAGGCATCCTTGTCTTGTGTGGGATCTTCCAAGAAAAGCCTTCAGTTTTCCTCCATTGCCTGTGAAGTTAGCTGTGGGTTTTTTATATGTAGTCTTTACTGTGGTAGTGTAAGTTGCTTCTATATCTATACTGTTGAGATTTTTTTTTTGGCTGCACTCACAGCACACAGAAGTTTTGGGGCCAGGGATCAAACCTGCACCAAAGCTGTCACCTGAGCCACAGCATTGACAATGTTGGATCTGTAACCCACTGAACCATCATGGAAATCTTGAGATTTTTTTACCATGAATGGATGTTGAAATTTTTCAAATGCTTTTCTGCATTTATTGAGATGATTACCTGGTTTTTATCTTTCATCTGTTAATGAGGTGGATCACATTAATTGATTTAAATATATTGAGCTATTTTTGCATCCCAGGTATAAATCCCATTAGTCATGGTATATAATCCTTTAAACATGTTGTTGAATTTGCTTTGCTAGTGTTTTATTGAGTATCTTTGCATCTGTGTCCATCAGGGATATTGAAATGCAGTTTTCCTGTGGTATCTTTGGCTTTTGTATCAGGGTGATACTAAATTCATACAATTAGATTGAAAGTGCTCTTTTATCTTTTATCTTCATTTAAGAAGAATTGGTGATGATTATTTTTTGAATGTTTCATAAAATCCACCAATGAAGCCATCTAGTTCTGGGCATTTCTTTGTTGGGGGTGTTTGATTATTTATCCAATATCCTTATTTGTAATTGGTCTGTTCATGGCTTCTGTTTCTTCTTGATTCAGTTCTGTTAAGTTGTGCATTTGTAGGAATTTTTCCATATCTTCTAGGTTATGCAATTTGTTCATGTATAATTTTTCACAATAGTCTAAGATTCTTTTTAATTTCTAAAGTATCTATTGTAATGTCTTTCATTTATAATTTTATTTATATGAATCTTCTCTCTTTTTTCTTAGTCAAGCTCGGGGTTTGTTGATTTTGTTTATTTTTAAAATAAATTTATTTATTGTCTTTTTGCCTTTTCTAGGGCTGCTCCTGCAGCATATGGAGGTTCCCAGGCTAGGGGTCTAATCAGAGCTGTAGCCACCAGCCTACACCACAGCCATAGCATTTGTTTATTTTTGAAAAAACTCAGTATTGCTAATTTTTATATTTTTCTGTTCTCTATTTGATTTATTTTTGCTCTAATCTTTATTATTTACTTCACTTAATATGGGGCTTTGTTTTTCTATATCTTTAATTGTAAAATTAGGATTATTTCTTAGAAATGTTTATTTTTTTTTGATACAGGTGTTTATTACTATAAACTTGACTCTTAGTGCTTTTGCTGCATTCCATAATTTTTGGTATATTGATATGTTTTTGTTTTTAAAACAATATGTTTTTGTTTTCATTTGCCTTCATATATTTTAAAAATTAAATTTTGATTTCCTTTTTAACAAAATATTTGAGTGTTTAGTTTTGTTTCCACATATTTGTAAATTTTCCCACTTCCTATCCTTATTGATTTCAATTCATCATGGTTGGAAAGAAACTTGGAGTGATTTTAGTTTTCTTAAATTTCTTAAGATTTGTTTTGTGACCTAAGATGTGGTCTATTGGAGAGACTGTTGCATGTGTCTTTAGGAAGGATATATATTTCTCAGCTGTTGGATGGAAAGTTCTGTTTATATCTGTTAGGTTTATTTGGTCTATAGTGTTGTTTATTTATGCTGCATTCTTATTATTTTTCAGACTGAATGATTTATCTGTTATAGAGAATAAGATATTGAAGTCTTTTACTATTATTGTTTTATTAATTATTTCTCCCTTCAGTTTTATCAATGTTTATATATTTAGGTGTTTTGATGCTGGGTGCATATATATTTATAAGAGTTATATCTTTCTGTTCAGTTGAATTTTTTATCATTATATGGTGTCCTTCTTTGTCTCTTATGACAGTTTTTGCTTCAAAAATTATTTTTCTGACTTAGGTATAGCTACCCTGCTGTTTTTGGCTTACCACTAGCAAGGGATATGTTTCCTACCCCTTGATTTTCAGCCTGTGTGTTTCCTTAAATCTAAAGTGAGTGGTTTCCTTTAATCTAAACCATTGTGGCACAGTGGTTAATGAATCTGACTAGGAGCCATGAGGTTGTGGGTTCGGTCCCTGCCCTTGCTCAGTGGGTTAACGATCCAGCGTTGCCGTGAGCTGTGGTGTGGGTTGCAGACACAGCTCGGATCCCATGTTGTAGTGGCTCTGGTGTAGGCCAGTGGCTACAGCTCTGATTCGACTCCTAGCCCGGTAACCTCCATATACCCTGGGAATGGCCCAAGAAATAGCACACACAAAAAAGTGAGTCTCTTGTAGACAGCTTACAGTTGGACTTGTTCTTCTTCTTTCTTTCTTTCTTTCTTTTTTTTTGGCTGTTTTATTTTTAGAACTGCACCTGTTGCATATGGAGGTTCCCAGGCTAGGTGTTGAATCAGAGCTGTAGTTGCCAACCTATGCCATGGCCATAGCAATGCCAGATCTGAGCTGTGTCTGTGAGCTACACCACACCTGGTGGCAATGCCAGATCCTTAACCCACTAAACAAGGCCAGGAATTGAACCTGCATCCTCATGGATCCTAGTCAGTTTCCCTTCCTGCTGAGCCATGATGGGAATTCCTGGACTTGTTCTTTTATTCATTCAGCCAATCTCTCTTTTCTAATTTGAGAGTTTACTCCCTTTACATTTATTTTTTTTAATTTATTATTTTTTTTCCCTCTGTACAGCATGGGGATCAAGTTATTCTTATATGTATACATTTTTCCCCCACCCTTTGTTCTGTTGCAATATGAGTATCTAGACATAGTTCTCAATGCTACTCAGCAGGATCTCCTTGTAAATCTATTCTAAGTTGTATCTGATAAGCCCAAGCTCCCGATCCCTCCCACTCCCTCCCCCTCCCATCAGGCAGCCACAAGTCTCTTCTCCAAGTCCATGATTTTCTTTTCTGTGGAGATGTTCATTTGTGCTGGATATTAGATTCCAGTTATAAGTGATATCATATGGTATTTGTCTTTGTCTTTCTCACTCATTTCACTCAGTATGAGAGTCTCTAGTTCCATCCATGTTGCTGCAAGTGGCATTATGTCATTCTTTTTTATGGCTGAGTAGTATTCCACCATGTATATATACCACATCTTCCGAATCCAATCATCTGTCGATGGACATTTGGGTTGTTTCCATGTCCTGGCTATTGTGAATAGTGCTGCAGTGAACATGCGGGTGCATGTGTCTCTTTTAAGTAGAGTTTGGTCCGGATAGATGCCCAAAAGAGTGAGATTGCAGGGTCATGTGGAAGTTCTCTGTATAGATTTCTAAGGTATCTCCAAACTGCTCTCCATAGTGGCTGTACCAGTTTACATTTGCACCAGCAGTGTAGGAGGGTTCCCTTTTCTCCACAGCCCCTCCAGCACTTGTTATTTGTGGACTTATTAATGATGGCCCTTCTGACTGGTGTGAGATGGTATCTCATGGTAGTTTTGATTTGCATTTCTCTTATAATCAGCGATGTTGAGCATTTTTTCATGTGTTTGCTGACCATCTGTATATCTTCTTTGGAGAACAGTCTATTCAGGTCTTTCGCCCATTTTTCAATTGGGTTGTTGACTTTTTTGCTGTTGAGTTGTATAAGTTGCTTGTGTATTCTAGAGATTAGGCCCTTTTTAGTTGTATCATTTGCAAGTATTTTTTTCCCATTCTGTAAGTTGTCTTTTGGTTTCTTTTTGGTTTTCTCTGCCGTGCAAAAACTTGTCAGTTTGATTAGGTCCCATTGGTTTAGTTTTGCTTTTATTTCTGTTGCTTTGGGAGACTGACCTGAGAAAATATTCATAAGGTTGATGTCAGAGAATGTTTTGCCTATGCGCTCTTCCAGGAGTTTGATGGTGTCTTGTCTTATATTTAAGTCTTCAAGCCATTTTGAGTTTATTTTTGTGCATGGTGTGAGGGTGTGTTCTAGTTTCATTGCTTTGCATGCAGCTGTCCAGGTTTCCCAGCAATGCTTGCTGAATAGACTTTCTTTTTCCCATTTTATGTTCTTGCCTCCCTTGTCAAAGATTAATTGACCATAGGTGTCAGGGTTTATTTCCAAGTTCTCTATTCTGTTCCATTGGTCTGTCTGTCTGTTTTGATACCAGTACCACACTGTTTTGATGACTGTGGCTTTGTAGTATTTCTTGAAGTCTGGGAAAGTTATGCCTCCTGCTTGGTTTTTGTTTCTCAGGATTGCTTTGGCAATTCTGGGTCTTTTGTGGTTCCATATAAATTTTTGGATTGTTTGTTCTAGTTCTGTGAAAAATTTAGGAGCATAGAAGTTATCTCAAGTATCTTCTCTGACCACAACTCCATGAAATTAGAAATCAACCATGGGAAGAGAAATGAGAAAAAACCTACTACATGGAGACTAAACAACATGCTACTAAAAAACCAATGGGTCAATAAGGAAATCAAGAAGGAAATTAAAAAATACCTTGAAACAAATGATAATGAAGACACAACCTCTCAAAATCTATGGGATGCTGCAAAAGCAGTGCTCAGAGGGGAATTTATAGCAATACAGGCCTTTCTCAAAAAAGAAGAAAGATCCCAAATTGACAACTTAACCATCTACCTAAACGAATTAGAAAAAGAAGAACAAAAAAGACCTAAAGTCAGCAGAAGGAAGGAAATTATAAAGATCAAAGAAGAAATCAGTAAAATAGAGATTCAAAAAACAATAGAGAAAATTAATAAAACTAAGAGCTGGTTCTTTGAAAAGGTAAACAAAATTGACAAACCCCTGGCCAGACTCACTTAAAAGAGGAGAGAAAGAACTCGAATAACCAAAATTATAAATGAAAAAGGAGAAATCACAATGGATACTGCAGAAATACAAAAAACCATAAGAGAATACTATGAACAACTATATGGCAACAAGTTTGACAATCTGGAAGAAATGGACAATTTTCTAGAATCTTACAGCCTGCCAAAACTGAATCAAGAAAAACAGACCAACTGAACAGACCAATCACTAGAAATGAAATTGCAGAAGTCATAAAAACACTCCCTACAAATAAAAGTCCAGGACCAGATGGCTTCACAGGCGAATTCTATCAAACATATAAAGAGGATCTGGTGCCCATCCTCCTTAAACTCTTTCAAAAGGTTGAAGAAGGAATATTCCCAAAGACATTCTATGATGCCACCATCACCCTAATTCCAAAACCAGACAAAGATAACACCAAAAAAGAAAACTATTGGCCAATATCTTTGATGAATATAGATGCAAAAATTCTCAACAAAATCTTAGCCAACCGAATCCAACAACACATCAAAAAAATCATACACCATGACCAGGTAGGGTTCATCCCAGGTGCACAAGGATGGTTCAACATATGCAAATCAATCAACATCATACACCACATTAACAAAAGAAAATTCAAAAATCATATGATCATCTCAATAGACGCAGAAAAAACATTTGACAAAGTCCAACATTCATTCATGATCAAGACCCTCGCCAAAGTGGGTATAGAGGGAACATTCCTGAACATAATCAAAGCCATTTATGATAAACCCACAGCAAATATAATCCTCAATGGGGAAAAAACTGAAAGCCTTCTCACTCAAATCTGGAACAAGACAGGGATGCCCACTCTCACCACTGCTATTCAACATAGTTTTGGAAGTCCTAGCCACAGCCATTAGACAAACAAAAGAAATAAAAGGCATCCATATAGGAAGAGAAGAGATAAAACTGTCACTGTATGCAGATGCCATGATACTATACATAGAAAACCCTAAGGACTCCACCCAAAAACTCCTTGAACTGATTCATAAATTCAGCAAAGTAGCAGGATATAAGATTAACATTCAGAAGTGTCACATTTCTGTATATCAGCAATGAAATATTAGAAAAGGAATACAAAAATACAATACCTTTTAAAATTGCACCTCAAAAAAAAAATCAAATACCTCGGAATATACTTGACCAAGGAGGTAAAGGACTTATATGCCAAGAACTATAAAACTTTCATCAAAGAAATCAAAGAAGATGTAAAGAAATGGAAAGATATTCCATGTTCATGGATTGGAAAAATCAATATTGTAAAAATGGACATGTTACCCAAAGCAATCTACAGATTCAATGCAATCCCTATCAAAGTCCCTTTACATTTAAAGTAATTATTGATAGACAAAGACTTACTATTGATATCTTGTTAACCGTTTCTGTCTTTTTTTAGTTCTCTTGTTCTTCCTTTCTGCCTTCTTGTCTTTGAGGTTTGATGATTTTTGACAGCAGTGTGCTTTGATTATTTTCTCTTTATCTTTTGTATATAAACACATTTTGTTGTGTGCTTATCATGGGGTTTGCAATGAACATTTTACAGTCTTTTTTTTTTCTTTTTATCTTTTGAGGACCACACCCATGGCATATGGAAGTTCCCAGCTAGGGGTTGAATCGGAGCTATAGCTGCTGACCTACACCACAGCCATAGCAACACCACATCTTTAACCCACTGAGCAAGGGGCATCTGTGACTTACACCACATATCACAGCAACACCACATCTTTAACCCACTAAGGGCAGGGATCGAACCCTCATCTTCATGGATACTAGTCAGGTTTTTCACCACTCAGCCATGATAGGAACTCCATAGCAGTTTTTTTTTTAAGCTGAAAACAATTTCACTTTAATTGTTTGTCTTTGTATTTACCATTAGTAGTGATATTTATACTTTCATAGCTTTTTTGCTGTTGTTTAGCATCTTTGCATTTTTTTCATTTTAATTGGAAGAAATTTCTTTAGCACTTCTTGAAAGCAGGTCTAGTGGTAATGAATTCCCCCACTTTTTGATTGGGAAAATCTTTACCTAGACTTCATTCTTAAAGGAAAATTTTTCTAGGTAAATTTTTCTTTTATTTTTTAGAGCCGCACTCATGGCCTATGGAAGTTTCCAGGCTAGGGGTCAAATCAGAGCCACAGCTTCCAGCCTATGCCACAGCTATAGCAACAGGAGTTCCAGGCCATGTCTGTAACATACATCACAGCTCATGGCAACACCGGATTCCTGACCCAGTAAGTGAGGCCAGGGATTGAACCCACATCCTCATGGATCCTAGTTGGATTTGTTTCTGCTATGCCACAATGGTAACTCCTAGGTAAACTTTTTATTTAATTAATTTATTTATTTACATTTCGTCTTTTTAGGGCTGCACCCACAGCATATGGAGGTTCCCAGGCTAGGGGTCGAATTGGAGCTACAGCTGCCAGCCTATGCCACAGCCACAGCAATGCCATATCTGAGCCGCATCGGTGACCTTAACCCACTGAGCAAGGCCAGTGATCAAACATGCAACCTCATGGTTCTTAGTTGGATTCATTTCCAATTCACCATGATGGGAACTCCTAGGTGAACTTTTAAAGGAAAGTTTCTCTGGTAAGGTTATTAGTGGTTGGCAGGTTTTTTTTTTTAATTCTTTTAATATATCATCATACTGTTTCCAGGCCTGCAAAGTTTCTTCTGAGAAAACCCCTGATGGACTTCCTTGTACATTAAAAGTTGCTTTCAAAATTCTTTCTTTGCCTTTTGATAAATTAATCATACCATGTCTGAGTGTAGACCTCCTTTGAGACTTTTGGGCTTTGTGATTCAAGATGCCATTTCCCTCCCTAGACTTGGGAATTTCTCAGCCATTATTTCTTTACATAAGCTTTCTGTCTCTTTCTTCTTCTGGACTCCCATTAGGCATATCATTTGATGATTTCATGTGGTTTCACGTAAGTCTCAAATACTTTTCCACTATTTTTATTAAAGTATAATCAATTTACAATGTGCCAATTTCTTCAGTGCAGCAAAGTGACTCAGTTATATATGTGTGTGTGTTTATATATGTATTTTTTTAAATATTATTTTCCATCATGATCTATCCCAGGAAATTGGATATAGTGACCTGTGCTATACACTAGGACCTCATTGCTTATCCATTCTAAATATAAAAGTTTGCATCTACTAACCCTAAACTCCCAGCCCATCCATTCCCTCCCTCTTCCCCTTTGGCAACCACAGATCCATTCTCTAAGTCTATGAGTCTGTTTGTGTTTTGTAGATAGGTTCATTTGCAGCATATTTTGGATTCCATATATAAGTGATATCACATGGTATTTGTCTTTCTTTTTCTGATTTACTTCACTTAGTATGAGATGAGAATCTCTAGTTGCATCTATGTTGCTGTGAATGACATTATTTCATTATTTTTTATGGCTGAGTAGTATTCCATTATATATATGTACCATATCCTCTTAATCTATTTCTCTGTTGATGAATATTAAGGTTGTTTCCATGTCTCGGCTATTATAAACAGTGCTGCAAAGAACATACAGGTGGTGCATGTATTTTTTGAATGACAGTTTTGTCCAGATAAATGCCCAAGAGTGGGATTGCTGGATCATATGGTAATTCTGTTTTCAGTTTTCTGTTTTCCATAGTGATTGTACCAATTTACATCCTCACCAACAGTGTAGAAGCGTGCCCTTTTCTCCATACCCTCTCCAGTATTTATTAATTGTTGGCCATTCTGACTGGTGTGAGATGGCACCTCACTGTAGTTTTTATTTGCATTTCTCCAATAAAGAGCAATGTTGAGCATCTTTTCATATGCCTAATGGCCATCCATAAGTCTTTTTTTGTAGCAATGTCTATTTAGGTCTTCTGTCCATTTTTTGATTGTTTGTTGTTGTTGTTGTTGAGTTCTATGAGATGAATATTTTTTGGAGATCAAGCCCTTGTCAGTTGCATCATTTGCTACTATTTTCTCCCGTTCTAGAAGTTGTTTTGTCACCTTTTTAAAAAATGAACTCCTTTGCTGTGCAAAGGCATGTAAGTTTGATTAGGTACCATTTGTTTATTTTTTTTGAAAACAATTATTTTTAAAAAGAATATCTTTGAAGATTCTATTTTTCTTTCTCAGCAACTAGTACAAATGGATTCAGCACCTTCAAGCTACAAGATCATCTATTCACCGCTAGAGTGAAGAAATGAAATAATAATTTAGTGTTTCAAAAGAACTCTACTTAGATTATAATTTAACATGGAGAGAAGCAAATAGCCCACAAGTATTAAAAATATTGTATTAAGAATTTTAAAAATCAAAGAAGAAATCAAAAACTACGAGGAGACAAGTGAAAAGATGAAAATGGAAACACAAAGATTGAAAAACTATCTCATTGTGGTTTAGATTTGCATTTATCTAATAATTAGTGATGTTGAGCATCTTTTGTATGCCAACTGGCCATCCACATATCTTCTTTGGATAAATGTCTATTTAGGTCTTCTGCCCATTTCTCTTTTCTTTTTTTAAAAATTCTTTTAAAAGTTTTATTGGAATATAGCTGACTCACAAAGTTGTGTTAATATCAGACATACAGCAAAGTAAGTCAGCCAAACATATACATATATCTATTCCTTTTTAGATTCTTTTCCCAAACAAACTACTATTTTTCAGTTGGGTTGTTTGTTGTTATTGTTGAGTTGTTTGAATTTGTACATTTTGGAGATTAAGCCCTCATAGGTTGCATCATTTGCAGTTATTTTTTTCCCCTTCCATAGGTAGTCTTTTCATTTTTTAAAAGATTACCTTGCTGCGCAAAAGGGTGTAAGTTTTTTTGGGGGGGACACACCCATGGCATATGGAAGTTCCCAGGCTAGGGGTCTAATCAGAGCCACAACTGCCAGCCTACACCACAGCCACAGAAACACGGGATCCAAGCCACCTCTGTGACCTACACCACAGCTCACAGCAACTCTGGATCATTAACCAACTGATCGAGGCCAGGGATTGAACACACAACCTCATGGCTTAGTTGGATTGGTTTCCACTGTGTCACAATGGGATGAGGTCCTGTTTGTTTATTTTTGTTTTTATTTCTATTGCCTTCAGAGATTGACCTAAGAAAACATTTCTATGGTTTATGTCAGAGAATGTTTTGCCTTTATTTTCTTCGAGGAGTTTTAGGGTTTCATGTCTTATGTTTAAGTCTTTGAGCCATTTTGAGTTTATTTTTGTGCATGATGTGAAAATGTGTTCTAATTTCACTGATTTACAGGCCAGCTGTCCAATTTTCCCAACATCACTTGCTGAAGAAACTGCCTTTTTCCCATTTTGTATTCTTGCCTCCTTTGTCAAATTGACCATAGGTGTCTGAGTTTATTTCTGGGCTTTCTGTTCTGTTCCATTGGTCCATATTTTTGTACCAGTACCACAGTGTCTTGATTACTGTAGGTTTGTAATATTGTCTGAAGTCTGGGAGAGTTATGCTTCCTGCTTTGTTTTCCTCCCTTCAGGATTGCTTTGGCAATTTGGGCTCTTTTACAGTTCCATATAAATTTTTGGAGTATTTGTTCTAGTTCTGTGAAAAATGTCATGGGTAATTTGATAGGGATTGCATTAAATCGGTAGATTGCTTTGGATAGCATGGCCATTTTAACAATATTAGTTCTTCCACTCCAGGAGCATAGGATATCATCTTTCCATATCTTTGAATTCTCTTTGTTTTCTTTGATTAATGTTTTATAGTTCTCATCATTTAAGTCATCCACCTCCTTGTCAGGTTTATTCCTAAGTATTTTATTTTATTGTGCCATTTAAAAGGTATTATTTTATATTTCTTTTTAACATTTCATTTCTAACATATAGAAATGCAACTTATTTATGAATGTTAATCTTGTATCCTGCTACTTTGCTGAGTTCATTTAGTAGATCAAGCAGTTTTGTGTGGAATCCTTAGGGTTTTCTATATATAATATCATGTCATTGGCATATAGTGACAGTTTTACCTCTTCTCTTCTAGTTTGGATACATTTATTTCTTTTGTTTGTCTATTGTTTATACAACAATACTATGTTGTATAAAAGTGGTGAGAGTGGGCATCCTTGTCTTGTTCCATATTTTAGTTGGAAGGCCT
Organism: Phacochoerus africanus; assembly: GCF_016906955.1. Lineage (NCBI taxonomy): Eukaryota > Metazoa > Chordata > Mammalia > Artiodactyla > Suidae > Phacochoerus > Phacochoerus africanus. Next base: position 9,356 of record NW_025927443.1, on the reverse strand, counting down.
TCAGCTTTTCTTCAGTTAATATTATTTTGGCTGTGAGTGTGTCATAAATGGCTTCCATTATGTTGAGATATGTTCCCTTTATACCCACTTTAGTAAGATTTTTTTTTCATGAATGGATGTTGGACTTTGTCAAATGCTTTTCTGCCTCTATATAGATGACTATGTAGTTTTTGACTTTTGTTAATGTGATGTATTACATTGATTTGTGTATATTGAACAATCCTTGTGAACTAGGAATGATTCCTACTTGGTCCTGGTGTATGATTTTTTATGTGTTGTTGGATTCAGTTTTCTAAAATTTTTCTAAATTTTAAGAATTTTTTTCAACTATATTGATAAAAGATATTGGCCTATGATTGTCTTCTTTGTTGGTATTTTTGTCTGGTTTTGGTATTAGGGTTATGGTGGATTCATAGAATGTCTTTGGGAGTGTTCCTTCTTCTTCAATACTTTGGAAGAGTTTAAGAAGAATCAGTATAAGTTCTTTTTATGTTTGATAGAATTTGCCTGAGAAGCCATCTGGCCCTGGACTTTTGTTTGTAGGGAGTGGTTTTTGTTTTTCAATTTTCATTCCTAGTGATTGTTCTCTTTAAATTATCTATTTCTTCTTGATTCACTTTTGGTGGCAGTATATTTCTAGAAATTTGTCCATTTCTTCTAGGTTGTCAAATTTTTTGGCATGTAGTTATTCACAGTCATCTCTCTCTTTTTGTATTCCTGTAGTATCTGTTGAGATTTCTCCTTTTTCATTTCTTTGTTTTTTGTTTTTTTTTTTGTTGTTGTTGTTATTGTTGTTGTTGTTGCTATTTCTTGGGCCGCTCCCGCGGCATATGGAGGTTCCCAGGCTAGGGGTTGAATCAGAGCTGTAGCCACCGGCCTACGCCAGAGCCACAGCAACGCGGGATCTGAGCCGCGTCTGCAACCTTCACCACAGCTCACGGCAACGCCGGATCGTTAACCCACTGAGCAAGGGCAGGGACCGAACCCTCAACCTCATGGTTCCTAGTCGGATTCGTTAACCACTGCGCCACGACGGGAACTCCCTTTTTCATTTCTTATTTTGTTTATTTGGGTTCTCTCTCTTCTTGGTGAGCCTGGCCAGAGGTTTGTCAATTTTGTTTACCCTTTCAAAGAACCAGCTCTTGGTTTTATTGATTTTTTTCTTTTCTTTTGTCACACCCAAGGCATATAGAAGTACCCAGGCCAGGGATCAAATCCACACCTCTACAGTGACTTGAGCAGCTTCAGTCAGACACTTAACCCATTGTGCCACAGTCAGAACTCCCTCAATTATTTATTTTTATTTTTTTTTAGTTTGTATAATGATTTTTACTTTTTTCCATTATAACTGGTTTACAGTGTTCTTTCAATTTTCCATTGTACAGCATGGTGACCCAGTTACACATACATTCATACATTCTTTTTTCTCACATCATGCTCCATCATAAGTGACTAGACATAGTTCCCAGTGCTACACAGCAGGATCTCATTGCTAATCCATTCCAAAGCCAATCATCTGCATCTATTAACCCCAAGCTCCCAATCCATCCCACACCATCCTCCTCCCCCTTGGCAACCACAAGTCTATTCTGCAAGTCTATGATTTTCTTTTCTGTGGAAAGATTCATTTGTGCCCTATATTAGATTCCAGATATGTGATATCACGTGGTATTTGTCTTTGTCTTTCTGACTTACTTCACTCAGTATGAGAGTCTCTAGTTCCATCCATATTGCTGCAAATGGCATTATTTCGTTCTTTTTTTATGGCTGAATAGTATTCCATCATGTATATATACCACATCTTCTTAATCCAATCATCTGTTGATGGACATTTGGGTTGTTTCCATGTCTTGGCTATTGTGCATAGTGCTGCAATGAACATGCTGATGCATGTGTCTCTTTTAAGTAGAGTTTTGTCTGGATATATGCCCAAGAGTGGGATTGCTGGGTCATATGGTAGTTCTATGTATAGTTTTCTAAGGTACCTCTGTACTGTTACTCAATTATTTTTTCGTCTCTATTTTATTTATCTCCTCTCTTATCTTGATAATTTCCTTCCTTCTACTGAATTTAGATTTTGTTTTTTCTTCTAATTCTTTCAGGTGGCTTTTTCACTCTTTTAAATTCTCTGTCTCTCTTTTTTTGGCTGCAACCACATTATGGGGAAGTTCCTGGGCCAGGGATTGGAACCACACTGCTGTTGCAACCTGTGCCACTGCTGCAGCAATGCTGGATCCTTAATTGCTGTGCCACAAAGGATCTTCCTAAAATGACCTCTTTTTGAGCTTTTTGATTATTTTTTTCTACATGAGTAAATCTTCTGTTAAGCTCTACCTTGAAGTTTTCAATTTAGCCTTGTATTCTTTAACTCTAGGATTTATGTTTTGTTCTTTTAAATGCTATTTCTTGATTAATATTTCTCATTTTGTTTACATATTATTTTTCTTATTTTATTTAGTTGTCTACTTATGTTCTCTAGTGGCTTATTGAATTTCTTTAAGATGATTATTTTGAATACTTAATCAAATAGTTCATTGATTTCCCCTTCATTAGGGTTGCTTATGGAGCTTTACCATTTTCATTTCAGTGGCATCATGTTTGTCTAATTCTTTACAATTCTCATAGCTTTGATTGATGTCTGTGCATCTGAAGAAGCAGATACCTCTTACAATCGTTACAGACTGGTTTTGCCAAGTAAGTACCTTCTCCTAATAGAGCTTCAAAGTATTGAGACTTTGGTCAAGCAGGGATGAATCTGGATTAAAGAGCTTCTTCTAGGTCTTCAGTTGAGTCCATGGCCAGTGGCCTATAACTGAGGGCACTGATGGAGTGTCTCCTCCTGTGTCCCTTGGTGAATGGAGCTTGTGTGAGGATCTCAGACAAGTGGAGATGGAGCAAAGACTGTAGAGTGATGTGGCAGCTTTTGAATCTACTGTTGGTACCATACCACAGTCAATGGCCCTTCCACTGGGCCTATTTTGTCAAAGAACCCTCCTTGGTCTTGGGTTCTACTGGGGTTTCACAACCTCCTAACTGACCCCAAAGCTTCTACAAAGCAACTTTTGCCCGTGGATGTCAGTCAAATCATTGTTTCTGTCGGGAGGAAGAGGGCTGGGGATTTCCCATTCTGCTTTCTTTGTTGATGTAATTCTTTAGCTTTATGACTCTAAAGATTGGCTTGTTCTAGACAACTCCAATAAGCCTCAATTTGATATCCCCTGGCGGAACTGAATTTAAATTTGATGGCATTCTGAATTGTTTCTTTAGTCGTGAATGTGAGCATAAGTATTAACTTCCTGGAGTTTAATGGCTGTGTTTATTGTTAACAGTAATGGATAAGTTTTCTTCCAGTGAGGTTCAAGGGCAGATTTTGGGGGGATATAGCTTCTAATAAATGAAATTCCTGGCTAAAGATTATAAAGAGGTTCTTTTAGGAAGACTTGGTTGAGAGGTGGACTTAACTTTCTGGAGATAGGTCTGGGTATGTATATGATTCTTCTGCAGTACTTTGCCATGTCTTTGTACAATAGGGTATGGTCTAGACTTGGGGGGTGAAATCCCTAAATTCAAAGGTTTTTTTCCAGTTATCAGTTTATAGGGGGCTAAGAAATGTGTCCCTAAGGAAGTGGAAAGTATGGCCTCATAAGATCCAGTGAGTACATTTGTTTTGTTTTGGTTTGGTTCGGTTTTGTCTTTTTAGGGCCGCACCCATGGCATATGGAGGTTCCCAGGCTAGGGGTCAAATTGGAGCTGTGGTCTTCAGCCTATACCACAGCCACAGCAATACCAGATCCGAGCCATATTGATGACCTACACCACAGCTCACAGCAATGCTGGATCTTTAACCCACTGAGAAAAGCCAGGGATCAAACCCAAGTCCTCATGGATACTAGTCAGGTTCATTAACCACTGAGCCACAACAGGAACTCTGGGAGGAGTACATTTGGCTAAAGGAGTACAAGGGTTTCTTAAATTTTGCTAATTTTAATTTAAGGATGCCATTCGTACTGTTAAATTTTTAAGTAAGGGGCAGTGCCTTAGAGAGCTCTTTCTCAATGATTTCCATAAAGTATGTGCCTTAATCATTGGTATGCTCCAGGTATGATACACAATATCAAGCAGCTTTTTAGAACCTGTAAGAACTGTAAATGTTCAACCTGGAAGTGATTTAACCTATCCTTAAAATGAACATGTTCAAATCTCACAGTGTAGAAGCTAGAAAAATCCTGTTTGAAGGTACTCAAAGGGCCATTGAAACTTTTTCTTGGCCATGTGTTATTTTTACAGTTTTTCTAGGGTCATATTTCTGACAGATGATATATAGCCTGGAAATTAATGCAGATGTCTTTTAAAAATAAACTCAAAGAGGAGTTCTCATTGTGGTGCAGTGGTTAGCAAATCTGACTAGGAACCATGAGGTTGCAGGTTCGATCCATGGCCTCACTCAGTGGGTTAAGGATCTGGCATTGCCATGAGCTGTGGTGTAAGTCACAGATGCAGCTCGGATCCAGCCTTGCTGTGGCTCTGGGGTAGGCTGGTGGCTACAGCTCTGATTAGACCCCTAGACTGGGAACCTCCATATGCCGCAGGAAGAGGCCCTAGAAAAGGCAAAAAGACCAAAAATAAATAAATAAATAAAATAAAAATAAATAAAAATAAACTCAAAGACACGTAACATAAAATTTACCACCCTAACCATTTTAAGTGTACTGTTTAGTAGTATTAAGTATATTTGCACAGTTGTGTAACCAGTCTCTATAACTTTTTCATCTTGCAAAGCTAACAGTCTACATATACTTTTTTTTTTTGTCTCTTTAGGTATGCACCCGTGGCATATGGAGGTTCCCAGGACAGGGGTCCAGTTGGAGCTATAGCCACCAGCCTACACCAGGCAATACAGGATCTGAGCCACATCTACAACATACACCACAGCTCACTGGCAATGCCGAATCCTTAACCCACTGAGTGAGGCCAGGGATCAAACCCGCATCCATATCAGGTTCATTAACCTCTAAGCCATGACAGGAACTCCTATATACACTTTTAAAACAGCAACTCCCCATTGCCTCCTCTTTCCAGACCTTGGAAACCACCATTCTACTTTCTGTTTCTATGAGTTTGCCTACTCTAGATACCCCATATAAGTATCTTATAGTATTTAGCTTTTGTAACTGACTTATTTCACTTAATGTAATTTGTCCTCATTCATCCATGTTGTGGGCTGTGTTGGAATTTCCTTCCCTTTTAAGGCTGAATAATATTCCATTGTATACATCTACTAGGTTTTTTTTTTTGTCCATTTATCCTTTGATGGACATTTGGGCTGCTTCCATGTTTGGTTATTGTGAATAATGCTGCCCTCAACAGGAGTGTAAAAATAACTCTTCGAGATCCCATTTTCAATTACTTTGGATATATAATCAGAAGTGGAATTCCTGGATTATATCATAGTTTTATTTTTAATTCTTTGAAAAACCACCCTTTTATTTTCCATAATGGCTGCACCATTTTCATTCTGACCAACAGTGCACAGTGATTTCAAATTTTCCACATCCTTTCCAACACTTGCTTTTTTTTTCTTTTCTTTTTAACAGCAAAATGCCCTAATAGTTGTAAGGTGTTACCTCATGGTAGTTTGTATTTCCATAATGGTTAGTGATGTTAAGAGGCTTACTGTGTTGTACATGTATTTGTGTATTTTCTTTCTATCAAGTCCTTTGCCCATTTAAATGTAAAGTTTAAATTTTTTTTCATGTTGAGTTGTAGTTCTTAAGCATTCTGGGTATTAACTTCATAGCAGATATGCAAATATTTTCTCTATTCCACAGGTTGCCTTTTTGCTCTATTGGTGAGTCCTTTGATGCACAGAAGTTTTAAATTTTGTACTTCTGTTGTCTTGTCTTTTGGTGTCATATTCAAGAAATCATTGCCAAGTTCAATGTTATGAAGCTTTTCCCTTATGTTTTCATGTAAGAGTTTTATAGTTTTAGGTCTTATGTTTAGGTCTTTCACTCATTTTAAGTTAATTTTTTTTTTTTTGTCTTTTTGCCTTTTCTAGGGCTGCTTCCTGTGGCATATGGAGGTTCCCTGGCTAGGGGTCTAATCAGAGCTGTAGCCGCCGGCCTATGCCACGGCCACAGCAATGCAGGATTCAAGCCACGTCTGCGACCTACACCACAGCTCATGGCAACACCAGATCCTTAACCCACTGAGCAGGGCCAGGGATTGAACCCGCAACCTCAGGGTTCCTAGTCAGATTCGTTAACCACTGTGCCATGATGGGAACTCCGTAAGTTAATGTTTATATATGTGTAAAATAAGGGTTCAACTTCATTTATAGTTTTGAATGTGGAGGCCCAATTTTCCCAACAAAAAACGTTACTGAAATATATTTGAGGGACAATATTATGTTAGTTTCAGGTGAACTAAATAATGGTTTGACACTGGCATGCATTATGAAGTAATCACCATAAAGTCTACTAAGCATCTGTTCCCACATAACATTATTACAATGTTACTGACCATATTCTTCATGCTGTATATTATATCCATGTGGCTTTTTGTAACTGGCAATTTGTATTTCTTAATTCCCTTTACCTGTTTCAAAGCTACCTCCCAACAACAAAATTATTTGAAGAGGTTGTCCTTCCCCCATTGCATGGATTTGGCACATTTGCTGAACATTATCATACTATATATGCAAGAATTTGTCTCTTTTTGGTCTATGTATTTTAATACATTTGTCTGTCTTTATGCTAGTATCACACTCTTTTGAGAGCTATGCAATATGTTTTGAAATCAGGAAATGTGAGGGCTCCAACTTTATTCATTTTTGAGATTGTTTTGGCTATTCAGGGCTCTTTGAGGTTCCATATGAATGGATTTTTCTATTACACAAACAAAGTTGGCATTTTTTTACCCATCATTTTAATTAATTAATTTTTCCTATTGTGTACTGAACTCTGGTGAGCTTACATATTGGTTTTAACTGTACAATATAGACATGGAATCAATATTTTTATAGATTATACTTTATGTAAAGTTATTATGTAATATTGGCTATATTACCTTGCTATACATTACATCCATGTCACTTATTTATTTTACACCTAGTTATTTGTACTTTCTAATCTCCTTCACTTATCTTGTCTCTCCCACTCAGCACTCCCTCCTCTGGTAACCAATAGTTTATTCTCTGCATTTGTGAGTGTATTTCTGATTTGTAGTATTTATTTGTTTTAATATTTACATTCCACATATAAGTTGGCAGAGGACTTGAATAGACATGCAGTATTTGTCTTTCTTTGTCTGACTTACTTTATTTGGTATGATGATTTCTAAGTCTATCCATGTTGCTGCTAATGGTACTATTTCATTCTTTTTTATGACTGAGTAATATCCCCCCGCCTGTGTGTGTGTGTGTGTGTGTGTGTGTGTGTGTGTGTGTGTGTAAAGCTTTCAGTTTATTTTTTAGGGCTGCAGGTGTGGCATATGGAAGTTCCGGGGCTAGGGTTCAAACTGGAGCTGCAGCTGCTGGCCTATGCCGTAGCCACAGCAATGTGTGATCTGAGCTGCATCTGTGTCCTCCTTCACAGCTCACAGCAACACTGGACCCTTAACCCACTGAGTGGGGCCAGGGATCAAACACATGTCCTCATGTATACTAGTTGGGCTCATTACCACTGAGCCACAATGGGAACTCCCAATGTGTGGCCTTTATTATATATCTCTATACATCATCTTGTTTATTCATCTGTTGTTAGATGGTTATCGTACCTACATATCTTGGCTACTTTAAGTAATGCTGCTATGAACTTTGGGGTACATATATATTTTCAAATTAGTGTTTTTGTTTTCTTTGGATATATACCCAGGAATGTAATTTCCAGATTCAATGGTAGTTCTGTTTTTAATTTTTTTTTAGAGGCGCACCTGTGTCATATGGAGGTTCCCAGGCTAGGGGTCCAATTGGAGCTGTAGCTGCTGGCCTACACCACAGCCACAGAAATGCCAGATCTGAGCCAAGTCTGTGATCTATACCACAGATCATGGCAATGCTGGATCCTTAACCCACTGATCAAGGCCAGAGATTGAACCCGCGACCTCGTGGTTCCTAGTTAGATTTGTTTCTATTGCACCACAACAGAAACTCTGGTTTTTAATTTTTTTGAGGAAACTTTACACTGTTTTCCACAGTGGCTGTAACAATTTACATTCCCACCAACAGTGTACTAGTGTACTTTTTCTCCACATCCTTGTTAATGCTTTCTGTTTTTTTTTTTTCTTTTTGCTGATAGCCATTTTGACAAGTATGAGGTGATATTTCATAGTGGTTTTTATTTGCATATTCCTCATGGTTAGTGGTGTTGAGTATCTTTTCATATGCCTGTTGGCCATCTGTATGTCTTCTCTGGAAAAATGTCTATTCAAGTCCTCTGCCCATTTTGTAATTGGATAGTTTTTTTTTCAATTGAGTTATATGAATTCTTTATATATTTTTGATATTAATGCTGTGTTGGATATATTGTTTGTGAATATCTTCTTTATTCAGTAGATGGTCTTTTGTAGATGGTTTCTTTCACTATGCAGAAGCTTTTTAATTAGATGTATTCCCATTTTTCCCCTTTTTTTCCCCATTAGTTTCCCTTGCCTGAGGAGACAGATTTTTTAAAATATGGGTAAAGACTATGCTAAAAAGCACACTGCCTCTGTTTTTATATAGTATAAAACAGTATCTAGTAAAATGCAAATTTATAGAGACAGAGGCAACCAGTGATTATCTTGGTTTGGGGTTTTTAGAAAAGATTTAATAAAAACAGGCATGAAGTAAATTTTTGAGGTGATAAAGATGTTCTAAAACTAGTGGTAGTGATGGCTGCCAAACTCAATAAGTGTACTAATGATCATTAAACTGAAAAAAAAAAAATAGCATCACCTGTATGGAACAAATGGCTATAATGTCTCCAGAGAAAGACACAGAATCCCTTATTAGTGTTCAAGGCAAAAAGTATACACCTTGAATCTTATCTTGAGGAAACATTAGAGAATCCCAAATTGAAGAACACTAAAAAAAAATATAATTTTCAAAAATATTAATAGGTTGAAAAAAAAAGACTAAGGAACTGTTCCAAACAAAATGTATCCCAAGCATTTGGTTAAAAACAAACCGCTATTTAGCTTCAGCTTCAGCTACAGATTTTAAAAGGCCAGATAAGGAGTTCCCGTCGTGGCGCAGTGGTTAATGAATCTGACTAGGAACCATGAGGTTGCGGGTTCGATCCCTGCCCTTGCTCAGTGAGTTAAAGATACAGTGTTGCCGTGAGCTGCGGTGTAGGTTGCAGACGCGGCTGGGATCC
>NW_025927442.1:0-41822 GCF_016906955.1 Phacochoerus africanus | reverse complement strand
CTGACAAGAGCAGAATAGCTGCTACCTTCTCGCCATCTTTTGACCCAGCACAAATGAGATGGATGAAGGAGGATGAGCATGGAGCTGAGTCACTGTGTCTGGCACCATGTGTATAGTGCTTATAAAAGGGCCTGGTGCATGGTAAGTACCAAATAACATGTTCACAATGGTGGCAATTATATTCCACGTTCAGTTATTCCAAGAAAGGACATTCAGGAGGGCCCTTGTGGTGTGTTGTTGTAGGCGGTTCCTGTTGATTTTCATTGACTCTCTCATGTCACTCTTGGTTTGTGACTGTGTGTTTGGTGACCTTTGATAGTGAGCTCATTCCAGTTCACATTAGCCTGTGGGGACTCTGACCTCTAACCTCTGGTAAACTGAAGTGCTTTCTCCTGAAAGGATTTGTTTCCCTCTGCTGGGAGGCCAGAGAAGGGTAAAGAACCTGGAATCCACTTAAGCATGCTTTGAAGGTTCCAGATTGAGACAGGCCCCTTGGGGTCAACCCCCCGCCTTGCCTCTGGCCCTGAAGTCTGGTTCAAGGGCCCCATGAATTGCAATGCTAAGAGAAGTGTTTTTTCCCTCTGGGAGGAAGCCTGACATGGAGGCAGGTTGACCTGCTTTTCACCACCATTCTGGCTTAAGCTCACTTTGGAGGGCAGGGGGAGCACCCTTTGAAGAATTGAGAGCTTTCCTTTCCTTACTTAGTGTCCAAACTCTTATTTAAGTCAGTATTATCTGAGACTTCATTGTTTTGAGGCAGGAACACCCTGCAGAGTCTACATTCAGCCACATTGCCAAAAGCAGAAAACTGTATTTCATTCAATAGAAAATGGGAGCCATTAAAGGCTGGAGGCCAGAGAATGATGGGAACCAATCTAGGTTTTAGAAAGAAAAAACTGGCAACAGAGCAATCTGATGGGAATGTGCCTTTTCATATTAGATCATGGTGAGATTTAATATTACATTAAATCCAGAAAGGACTATCCCAGAAAGCTATGTCAACGGCAATCACAAATGCTCTGGGAAAATCTAAATTTCAAATAGTCCAATAATTCTCACCTTTGTCCCGCATTTGTCAGAACCTTAGTCTTAAAATGAACTTGACTACAAACAATCACTGTAAATATAGCCTTCACCAAAAGAGTAATACTTTGGTATTCTGGCTTATTAATCAATCCCAATGAGTCTGATTCTTGTGAATTGTTAATAAACAAGGGTCACCTTGACAGGTGATCCTGCATCCAAGCATTTGGACTCTGGTGACACCACCAAAGGGCAGACACTCCCCAAGGCAGCGGCCAAAGCCCCTTAACAGAGACCTGGAGGCATGCCAAGTTCCCTCTAACAATCTGATTCCATGAGTCCTGCTCCATGGGCACACTCCAAATTTCTGTTCGCTCTAGAAAATTCAACTGCCTTTCACCAAGAGTAACTCCCATATATGAGAGTGAGAACAATTCAAGTTGAGTGTTCAAAAGCCATAGCTTAGTACCAGTGCAATCAGCAGATTTGTCAACTAATAACATCTGTTAGTTGGCAGGTGAAGAAAGATGGCACATTTTCAGACAGACATATAAAATGGTTAAGGAATAATAATGTGTAAGGATAACTCTGCCCAGTTGTATTAGTTCCACTTTAAAGCTCCTGGTCGCACTTATGTGCAGCGCCTGTCCTGACAGGAGTGAAGGTGCTTGGAAAGTGTGTGGAAGGAAGAGGGTGGAGTTCCCCTAAGGGGTGGCTGGAGGGAACTGGCAAGACACAGGCAGCATCTGGGTCAGAGGCGGAGCCTGCCAATGCTCTGAGAGTTGGAGTGGGGTACCAGATCAGAGACAGGGAGGAATCCAGGATGAGTACTGAGATTTTACTTAGGCAGTCAGGTTGTTGGAGTGCCATTCAGTGAGAACTGGGAGACAGGGGTGGGCATGGGTGGGTAGGAATATCAAGGTTTTATTTAGGACATGTTCAGTTGATAATGCTCTAGGACAACAAGGTGACTGTGCCAGGTGTGCAAAGATCGAAGCCTGGACCTCATCCTAAGCCAACTCCTGTACCAACACAAAATTCTCAGGCCACTCCCTTGTGTCTCCACAAATAGATTTTTCTTTTCTTTTCCTTTCTTTTCTTTTTTTCTTTTCTTTTTTTTCTTTTCTTTTTCTTTTCTTTCTTTTCTTTTTCTTTTTCTTTTCTTTTCTTTCTTCTCTTTCTTTTCTTTCTTTCTTTCTTCTTCTTCCATTTCTTGGGCAGCTCTCATGGCATATGGAGGTTCCCTCCAGCCTATATCAGAGCCACAGCAGCACGGGATCCAAGCCCTGTCTGCAACCTACAGCACAGCTCAAAGCACTGCCAGATCATTACCCCACTGAGCAAGGCCAGGAATTGAATCCAAATGCAACCTCATGCTTCCTAAGTGGATTCGTTAACCACTGCAATGGCGGGAACTCCCAAAATAGTATCTATTATTGTCATGTTAATAATCTTGGAACTTGAACACCAAAAATAAAACCCCATTACTGGTCTTTTCAAGAACCTTAATAGGCTTGCCACTTCAGGAACCGCTGCCTGGTTCTAACACCACCGCCTTCCATTCATCACTGAAATACTTTCTACTTGTCCTAAGGTAGAGCCTCGCATCACTCCCAAGTTCCTGCTGAGCCTTGGTCTGTCTCTTCTTGGGACCAAAATGGCATCCTTTACCTCCATTCTTGCATTCTCCTGCCCCAATTCCCTCCATGCCCTCCCCCCCCCCCCCCCCCACTGCCCCACACTGCCTCAACCCCTTGCTATTGACCAGTCACTGTTCTGTTCCTGGGATAAGGAAGGGAAGAGAGAGACTCCAGAAACTTGACAGCTGAGTTGAAGATTTGGGAGGAGCCTGTGTCATGGGAAAGCCCTGAAAAGCCATGCCTCTGGTGCCTGACTGCCCCACCCCCCATCTTGGTCGCCCATGGCAGGCTCCCAACCACTCTCTGTCCTGCATTCTCTACCAGTGCAGACACTCTGCCCAGCAGGCCTTCCCTTCTCTTCCCCTTTAATGGTTCCATTCTCCTCCACCTCAATGGCCCTTCTCTCCCAATCACCACACCCAGACATCCAGGGCTGGTTCAAATGCCACCTTCTCCCTGAAAAGGCACAAACAAAGAAAAAACTACGAAGTATGAAGAACACACTTCATTTCAGGAGCTCATTTGTCACCTCTGTCAACCACCATGCCAGGTAGGTGTTATTATACCCATTTCGTAGGTGAGGCAATGGGCGCAAAGCATGTAAAAGCACACAGTTAGTCAATGACAGGTTGAAATTCAAGCCCATGTTTCAGCCCAATATCTATTCCCTTGACCACAGTATCATTTTCACAACCAATCCAGTGGTTGTCAGCCTGACCCCACCATTGGTCATGTCTCTGAGCAGTTACAAGGATGTGTTGGCATGGAGCCCCCCACGGGCTCCAGGGGGTTCCAGCATGGACCCAGGATTGAGAACTACCATCCTCCTTTGTCTCCCTCACCTTTTCAAGGTATTCTTTGCTGCATCTGGACTTCCATGCTATTTTGGTTCCACCATCAATCATTTAATTATCTGCTCTGTCATGGATCCCTTATTGGGTGCCAGTGACATGCAGGCCTCTGAGGATCAGCTTGAAACAAGATCATCTCTCATGTTCTCTCTCCAGCAGGGGGCAGCCAATTAAATAGAAGAAAGACACAAATATGAAAAGCAAATCAAAAACTCCAGAACAAAATAAAGGAGAATATCTTTGTGACTTTGGGCAAGGGAGAGATTTCTTACACAAGATACCAAAGGCAAAAACATAAATAGAAAACTGGTCAGTTTCACCTCATTTTAGACATTAAGCTTTTTTCATTAAATGATACATTAGAAAGTGAAAGGCAAGCCACAAACCGGAATACTATTTGCAACATATACATCCCACAAAGGAACTGGTATTCAGCAGTATAAAGAACTCTTACCAATAGAAGTACCCACTGCGGGGCAAAGGGATCGGGGGCCCCTTGGGAGCACTGGGATGCAGTTTAATCCCTGGCTGGGCACAGCACATTAAGGATCCAGCATTGCCACAGCTGCAGCTTAGGTCTCAACAGTCCCGTGGATCTGATCTTGGCCCAGGAACTCCATATGCCACAGGGCAACCAAAATGTAAAAAAAGAAAAGAGAGAGGACAAGATGGCGAAGGAGTAGAGGGACACGCTCTCCCTCTCCCGCTGGGGGGCGGGTGGAGCGGAAACTGCTTGGGAGGTCTAGAAACCATTTGACGGGGCAGAGACTGCCTGGGAGACTAGAAAACAAAGCTGTTGCAGAGGAAGGGAGCAATAATCTAGGGGCGGGGAAGTGGAAAGCCACATCAGTAACCTGGGAAAAGAGCCTGGTCGTGCCCGTGCTGGGGAGGGGAGAGAAGAAGGGGTGGGTCCCCATAGATAGCCCCCATGCCCAGCAAGCTTACAAGCCCGCTAGCTAGCAGAAAGCTGTGCTTCCCAGTGCATCCCCTCTCCCCTTCTCCGCCACCCCTCTATGCTCTTGCCGAACCTGGGGCTGCCTGCCATCCAGGAGGGGCTGGCCTCAACAATTGCCTGAAGCCTACCACCACAGGGGCTGTCCCTGTACAGGCCTGCTTGCCCTTTGGAGGGGCTACACTTCCGCAGAGTAGCACCAAACACCACCAGCCCCCGAGAAAAGGCCTGCAGCCCAGAAAAGCTAGAACAAGCCTAGCCAGGCCGTGAATAGAATCTGCCTAATTCCCGGATGGTTTTTCTGAGTCGGGCTAGCCCCGGGAAGGAGCATCTTTCGGTTTCCAATGGCCCTGCTACCCACCCAAGCCCCCAGGGGGTGCCCTAGTGGATTCAGCTGCATAGGACTGCCAGCTCTAGGCAGGACCCCCTACAGCCCAGAAAAAGCTGCAAACAAGCCTGACCAAGTCGGGAAAAGATCTCAGACGGTCTTTCTGAGTCGGATGCCCCAGGGAGGAGGCCTCTTCGGTTTCCAGTGGTCCCTGCTACCCAGCCAAGCCCCTAGGGGGTGCCCCACTCCGAGCAGAATAGCTGCTCAGCACCCACCAGCCCCCTAGAAGAAGCCCCTGCAGCCCAGAAAAGCTTGCAACAAGCTTGGCCAGACTGTGAAAAGATCCGCCTACATTCTCAGGCCATGCTTCTGAGTTGGGCTGCCCTAGGGAAGAGCCTCTTAGGTTCTCAGTGACCCAGATAGCTGCTCCAGCCCCCCAGGGGGTGCTTCACTCCTGAGGAACAGCCTGCCCCAACACCACCAACCCCCTGCAAGAACCCCACAGCCCTAAAACACACCAGAGCAAGCTCTGCATGACCAAGTGAAATCGGCTACCATCGTGGTGTGGACCTCCCAGTCCTGTCTGCCCTCAGGAAGTCCCTCCTTTGCTTCAAAGAAACACTGTTAGCCCCATCAACACTCCAGAAAAGCCACACTGCCTCAAAAAAGACTGACCAACAACGCCAGCCCTCAGGAAATATTCCACAGCAGTGACAAGGCAAACACTGCCCAGTCACGGAGAGTACAGCTCCCTCAGGAGAAAGAAAACAACAAGCAAGATGAAGAAGCTGAGAAACCACCCCCAGTCAAACCAACAGGAGAACTCACCTAAAACAGTCAACAATGAAACAGATCTCGGCAGTCTGACAGGCCTGGAGTTCAAAAGAGAAATAGGGAAAATACTGAAGGAATTAAGAGAAGATATGAACAGTAATGCAGATACCCTCAGAAAGGAACTAGAAAATATAAGGAGGAGCCAAGAAAAACTAGAACACTCATTTGCAGAGATGCAAACTGAACTAAGGGCAGTAAAAACCAGAATGAATAATGCAGAAGAACGAATCAGTGATATGGAAGATAGAATAATGGAAATCACTCAATCCGGTCAGCAGACAGAAAACCGAATCAAAAAACTGGAAAGCAATATAAGAGACCTATGGGATAATATAAAGCGGGCCAATCTACGCATAATAGGAATTCCAGAAGGAGTACAAAAAGATAAGGGGATGGAAAATATATTTGAAGAAATTATCGCTGGAAACTTCCCAAATCTAAAGGATACTGGGTTCAAGATACAAGAAGCACAGAGGGCCCCAAACAAACTGAACCTAAATAGACCCACACCAAGACACATCATACTAAAAATGGCAAAAGTTAGTGATAAAGAGAGGATCCTAAAGGCAGCAAGAGAAAAACAGCATGTTACCTACAAGGGAACCCCCATAAGATTATCAGCTGACGTCTCTACAGAAACACTACAGGCCAGGAGGGAATGGCAAGAGATATTTAAAGTGCTAAAAGGAAAAAATATGCAACCTAGAATACGCTATCCAGCAAGAATATCATTTAAAATAGAAGGGGAAATAAAAATTTTTTCCAACAAACAAAAACTTAAAGAATACACCAACACAAAACCCAGGTTAAAGGAAATATTGAAAGGGCTTCTCTAAACCAAAAAGAAAGGAAGGAAAGGGAAGAAGAAAGAAAAGAAAAAAAAATAAGAAGTGGAAGAACTAGGACTGAGGAAACCGCAATCAGAGAGCAGTCACTCAAATAAGCCAGCATACAGATTTAATCATGAACTGGCCTCAAACAAAATAAAATTAAAAAGAAAAAAATAAAAAAGAGTCATCAAAACCATAAAATGTGGGCAAGGGATGTTAGGAAGTAAATAACCCTTTTTGTTTGTTTGTAGGTTTCTCTTCTTAATTTTAATATAGTAATGAAGTGTTTGAACTTACAGGACCATCAGGCTAAAACACACAATTATGGGAAGGGGTGAGCATCCTTAAAAAACAGGGCAACCACAAGCCAAAACCAAATATAGCATTCGTAAAAAATGAAAAAAAAAATACACTCGAGCAGGTAATAACAGGAGACCATCCAACCAAAAAAAAAAAAAAAAAAAAAAAGAAAGGAAGAATGGAGAACCATAGAATCAACTGGAACACGAGGTTCAAAATGGCAATAAATAATCCTCTATCAATTATCACCTTAAATGTCAATGGACTGAACGCCCCAATCAAAAGACACAGAGTGGCTGAGTGCATAAAAAGGCAAAAGCCTTCAATATGCTGCCTACAAGAAACTCACCTTAGGACAAAAGATACATATAGATTGAAAGTGAAAGGGTGGGGAAAAATATTTCATGCCAATAGACATGACAGAAAAGCAGGAGTCGCAATGCTCATATCAGACAAAATAGACTTTAAAACAAATGACATAAAGAAAGACAAAGAAGGACACTACTTAATGATTAAGGGATCCATCCAAGGAGAGGATGTTACTATCGTCAACATATATGCCCCAAATACAGGAGCACCCAGATACATACAACAAATATTAACAGACATAAAGGGAGATATTGATGAGAATACAATCATCATAGGAGACCTTAATACCCCCCTCACATCCATGGACACATCCTCTAGACAGAAAACCAATAAGGCAACAGAGATCCTAAAGGAAACAATAGAAAAGTTAGACTTCATTGATCTCTTCAGGACACTACATCCAAAAACATCAGAATACACATTCTTCTCAAATGCTCATGGAACATTCTCAAGAATCGACCACATATTGGGACACAAAGCTAACCTCAATAAATTTCGGAGCATAGAAATTATCTCAAGTATCTTCTCTGACCACAACGCCATGAAATTAGAAATCAACCATGGGAAAAGGAAAGAGAAAAAACCTACTGCATGGAGACTAAACAACATGCTACTAAAAAACCAATGGGTCAATGAGGAAATCAAGAAGGAAATTAAAAACTACCTTGAAACAAATGATAATGAAGACACAACCGCTCAAAATCTATGGGAGGCTGCGAAAGCAGTGCTCAGAGGGAAATTTATAGCAATACAGGCCTTTCTCAAAAAAAGAAGAAAGATCCCAAATGGACAACTTAACCCTCCACCTAAACGAATTCGAAAAAGAAGAACCAAAAAGACCTAAAGTCAGCAGAAGGAAGGAAACTATACAGATCAAAGAAGAAATCCATAAAATAGAGACTCAAAAAACAATAGAGAAAATTAATAAAACCAAGAGCTGGTTCCTTGAAAACGTAAACAAAATTGACAACCCCCTGGCCAGACTCACTAAAAAGAGGAGAGAAAGAACCCAAATAACCAAAATTATAAATGAAAAAGGAGAAATCACAACGGATACAGCAGAAATACAAAAAACCATAAGAGAATACTATGAACAACTATATGGCAACAAGTTTGACAATCTGGGAGAAATGGACAATTTTCTAGAATCTGACAGCCTGCCAAAACTGAATCAAGTAGAAACAGACCAACTGAACAGACCGATCACTAGAAATGAAATTGAACAGGTCATAAAATCACTCCCTACAAATAAAAGTCCAGGACCAGATGGCTTCACAGGTGAATTTTATCAAACACATAAAGAGGAATTGGTGCCCATCCTCCTTAAACTCTTTCAAAAGGTTGAAGAAGGAATACTCCCAAAGACATTCTATGATGCCACCATCACCCTAATGCCAAAACCAGACAGAGATACCACCAAAAAAGAAAACTATCGCCCAATATCATTGATGAATATAGATGCAAAAATTCTCAACAAAATCTTAGCCAACCAAATCCAACAACATATCAAAAAAATTATACACCATGACCAGGTAGGGTTCATCCCAGGTTCACCAGGATGGTTCAACATACGCAAATCAATCAGCATCATACACCACTTTAACAAAAAAAAAAGTCAAAAATCATATGATCATCTCAATAGACGCAGAAAAAGCATTTGACAAAGTCCAACATCCATTCATGATCAAGACCCTCGCCAAAGTGGGTATAGAGGGAACATTCCTGAACATAATCAAAGCCATTTATGAGAAACCCACAGCAAATATAATACTCAATGGGGAACAACTGAAAGCCTTCTCCCTCAAATCTGGAACAAGACAGGGATGCCCACTCTCACCACTGCTCTTCAACATAGTTTTGGAAGTCCTAGCCACAGCAATTAGACAAACCAAAGAAATAAAAGGCATCCATATAGGAAGAGAAGAGAGAAAACTGTCACTGTATGCAGATGACATGATACTCTACATAGAAACCCCTAAGGACTCAACCCCAAAACTCCTTGAACTGATGAATAAATTCAGCAAAGTAGCAGGCTATAAGATGAACTTTCAGAAGTCAGTTGCATTTCTGTATACCAGCAATGAAATATTAGAAAAGGAATACAAAAATACGATTCCTCTTAAAATTGCACCTCACAAAATCAAATACCTCGGAATACACCTGACCAAGGAGGTAAAGGACCTATATGCCGAGAACTATAAAACTTTAATCAAAGAAATCAAAGAAGATGGAAAGAAATGGAAAGATATTCCATGTTCCTGGATTGGGAAAATCAATATTGTAAAAATGGCCATTCTACCCAAAGCAATCTACAGATTCAATGCAATCCCTATCAAACGACCCATGACAGTTTTCACAGAACTAGAACAAACAATCCAAACATTTATATGGAACATCAAAAGACCCAGAATCGCCAAAGCAATCCTGAGAAACAAAAACCAAGCAGGAGGCATAACTCTCCCAGACTTCAAGAAATACTACAAAGCCACAGTCATCAAAACAGTGTGGTACTGGTATCAAAACGGACAGACAGACCAATGGAACAGAATAGAGATCCTGGAAATACACCCTGACACCTATGGTCAATTCAGCTTTGACAAGGGAGGCAAGAATATACAATGGGAAAAAGAAAGTCTCTTCAGCAAGCATTGCTGGGAAACCTGGACAGCTCCATGCAAAGCAATGAAATTAGAACACACCCTCACACCATGCACAAAAATAAACTCCAAATGGCTGAAAGACTTAAATATACGACAGGACACCATCAAACTCCTAGAAGAAAACATAGGCAAAACACTCTCTGACATCCACATCATGAATATTTTCTCGGGTCAGTCTCCCAAAGCAATAGAAATTAGAGCAAAAATAAACCCATGGGACCTCATCAAACTGACAAGCTTTTGCACAGCAAAGGAAACCCAAAAGAAAACAAAAAGACAACCTACAGAATGGGAGAAAATCGTTTCAAATGATGCAACCGACAAGGGCTTAATCTCTAGAATATATAAGCAACTTATACAACCCAAGAGCAAAAAAGCCAATCAATCAATGGAAAAATGGGCAAAAGACTGAATAGACATTTCTCCAAAGAAGATATACAGATGGCCAACAAACACATGAAAAAATGCTCAACATCACTGGTTATAAGAGAAATGCAAATCAAAACTACCATGAGATATCACCTCACACCAGTCAGAATGGCCATCATTCATAAATCCACAAATAACAAGTGCTGAAGGGGGTGTGGAGAAAAGGGAACCCTCCTGCACTGCTGGTGGGAATGTCAACTGGTACAGCCACTATGGAGACAGTTTGGAGATACCTTAGAAATCTACACATAGAACTTCCATATAACCCCACAATCCCACTCTTGGGCATCTATCCGGACAAAACTCTACTTAAAAGAGACACGTGCACCTGCATGTTCATTGCAGCACTATTCAGAATAGCCAGGACATGGAAACAACCCAAATGTCCATCGACAGAGGATTGGATTCGGAAGAGGTGGTCTATATACACAATGGAATACTACTAAGCCATAAAAAAGAATGGCATAATGCCATTTGCAGCAACATGGATGGAACTAGAGACTCTCATACTGAGTGAAATGAGCCAGAAAGACAAAGACAAATACCATATGATATCACTTATAACTGGAATCTAATATCCAGCACAAATGAACATCTCCTCAGAAAAGAAAATCATGGACTTGGAGAAGAGACTTGTGGCTGCCTGATGGGAGGGGGAGGGAGTGGGAGGGATGGGGAATTTGGGCTTATCAGACACAACTTAGAATAGATTTACAAAGAGATCATGCTGAATAGCATTGAGAACTTTGTCTAGATACTCATGTTGCAACAGAAGAAAGGCTGGGGGAAAAATGTAATTGTAATGTATACATGTAAGGATAACCTGACCCCCTTGCTGTAGAGTGGGAAAATAAAAATTAAAAAAAAGAAAAAGAAAAAGAAAAAGAACCTCTTAAAAATAAACTAAAAGCCAACAACCAGCTGGAGAGAGTATAAGCATTTCATAGAAGACTAAACACAAGTGGGTAGAGAACAGTTGAAAAGATGCTCAACCTCTTAAAAATTAGAGAAATGGAAATTAACTTCTAATAAGACACCATTTCACACCAAATAGATTGTGAAATTTAATTGAAAAGCCTGGTGATACCAACTATTGCCAAGAATGCATAGTGATGGGGACCCTGAGATACAAATAATGGGTGTGCAGCTTGGTCCTGCAAACAATCACAGCAAAATGTAATAAATGCATAGCACGTGGAGCAGTGACTAGTGACTAGGACCAGATGGCAGGTGCAGCAGGAAAAGGGCCATGAAAGCTGAGAGGTAAGGGGAAAACAACAGCTACCTGGATGAAGGAAGGGCGGGGTGTTCCAGGCAGAGGGAGGGTGTGCATGACACATTTAAAGTCAAAGAGAGGTATGTGCATGGGCTGGGTCAGAGGGCTAGGAACTGTGTGCAGGAGCTTGGACTCGAAGAACCATGGGAAACCATTAGGTTTTAAGCAAGGGCATGACATTCATTCATTTATTCAGCAAGAGACACAGGCACCTGCCACAGGCCAAGCCCCACATGGGCTCTGGCTCTACAGGATTGTATCTGTTTGAGACATATCACTCTGGGGAAAGACAAATACCCGGTGATATCCCTAATATCTGGAATCCAAAAAAAAATGATGCAAATGAACTTATTTACGAAACAGAAACAGACTCACAGACTTGGAAAACAAACTGATGAATACAAAGGGGAACAGGTTGGGGAGGGATAAATGAGGAGTATGGGATTAACAGATACACCCTACTATATGAATCATAGATATCCAAGAGAGACCTACTATAGCACACAGGGAACTCTCTACTCAATATTCTGTAATAATCTATATGGGGAAAGAATCTGAAAAAAATGGATATATGTGTATGTATAACTGGATCACTTTGCTGTACCCCTGAAATGAATACAACATTGTAAATCAACTGAACTCCAATATGAAATAAATATTAAATTAAAATATACATCAAATGTAAAGAAAAAAAGAAATATCACTCTAGGGTTGGAGGGTCACACGACTAAAAATAAGGAGGCTACCCTGGAGGTGAGCTGGGGGTTGTTGTCTGCACTAGGGAGCAACAGAGGCAAACATAATAAATGCACAGAGACAATAGGTCTCTGGCAGGCAGAAGGAACCAAACAAGGTGGTCGATTAGACGTGGGGCTAGAGTGGTGAATGAGAACTCAAGGTAACATTCTAGGTATTTAAGTGGATGGTGAGACTTTCATGAGCTAGGGATTCAAGAGGAGGGCAGGACGTGGATGAGAAGGGCAGCTGGGGAGCATTAAGGGATACACAGAAGACCATATGGGAGCCTGGGAAAGGAATGTCCGAAGGAAAACCAGTCTGGGGGTGCAGAACCTGGGGCAAGAGTGGGTTATCACTGAAGAAGAAAAGAGGATGGTCCACAGTGTGAAATGCTGCAGGAAATCAGGTTTCAAAGGGAGGGGAGCTGAATGTGGTCCATCAGCTCTGGGGGCCAAGGATGGCCTTCCTGCGGGAAGTTCCCACAAGTGATGGGAGGAAGCATGACTGTGCAGGGTTGAGGAGTGGGAGGAGGAGTGAGGACAGGCACCCATCCAAGAGAAACACAGCGATGGATGGATAGGGGGCCAAAGGAAGAGCTGATTTCATTTCTTTTGCTTTCTTTCATTTGGGTTTAGAAAAGCAAAACATGAGTGAGTCTGGTGAGAAGGAACCAGGAGAGAGAAAATCATTGGAGATGAGAGAGATCAAAACAGCCAGGTCTTTGGCAAGATGGGCATTCCATTTAAACCCCAGCAGGGTGGACTTCGGTTCAGCTCTAGAGATAATTACCCAGATCTGGCTCAGTGCAGACCCCAGGAGTTAAAAGTCATGATCCAACTGATTGGCTATAAAGTCATAAGTTCCCATGACCCCCTCAGCTTGGATAATGCATGAGAAAGATTCACAGAACTTAGGAAATTGCTATTATTAGTACTATGTATTATTATAGGTTGTTATAATTTTATTACTTAAGATACTTCTCAGAAGGATGAGCCTAATGACAAGACATCTAGGGAAAGGTCTAGGAGGGACCACAGAGCTTCGGTGCCAGTCAGGAAACCCAGCACATCACAGAAGCTTCTCCAAGCTCCAGTGTCCAGAGTTTGGGGAGATTTTCTTACATAAGTATGATGGACTAAATCATCAGCCCCATGACTGAACCCAATCTCCAGCACTCACGTCCCTCCCAAGAGGCCAGCAAAGGGGTTGGTATCATGTCTTTCCAACCCACACCCTCTAGTCATCTAGTTGGTCTTTCTAGTGACCAGACTCCAGCTTGAAGCTATCTAGACATCCTGCCTTGAGTCAGATCAGTATCTGTTACTGGGGAAATACCAAGGGTTTCAGAAGGTCCCTATCAGCAATCTGGGACAAATACTGGATAATTATTTTTTATTATATAACCATGAGTCAGGAGGTCCAGGACCTGGATGAAAGGAAGAGCCTGTACCACACCAGCAACAAGAGAATGACGGGGTCCATGGGAGTGTTGTGGGAGACACTGAGGGGATTTTTCACATGATGGGTCCATTTGTAAGGACTGAGCCTGAGAGTAGTGGTGTCAGGACTTAAGGTTAGTGGTGGTGGGAATCTGACATGATTTCCATGGACAGACACGTAGGAAACCTTCACAGCACCACTGGGTAGTGTGAGAGCCCAGTGGGCAGCTGTGCCCATGCATCCAGGGGGCAGACATCTGTAAGATTAGGTGGTTTTCTCTAAGAGCCACATGCACCCCCAGTGAATATGCTGATTATTAAAACAACCAACACTAAGCTTTTATCTAGTGAGTGCAAGGGAGGAAAAAGGGAAAGCCTGCTGGGAATCCCTGCAAAAAAAACACTTGAAAAGATGGAGCATAGAAATTAAACTGGATGGATACAGAAGCAAAGGCAGGAGGGCAGACAGACAGGGAGGATGTCAGTGGACCAGAGGTCTTGATAAATGTGAATAATTGGGGCTTTGAGGTATGGCAGTGGGAAAGCAGCAAGGCTGTGCCCAAGAGGAGGAAGTCTGTCTGCACGATAGCTAAATTAGTCTTTCCAAGAGGTGCCCAGTCCTGGGGTTGGCCAGAAGATTGACTCCTTTTAAAAATTTTATTAGAGTATAATTGACTCACAATGTTGTATTCGTTTCAGGTGTAGAGCAAAGTGAATCAGTTATACACATACAAATATATTTGTACTTTTTTTCCCATCCTTATATTCAAGTTAAGTTCTCTGGGAGTTCCCACTGTAGCTCAACAGAAACAAAACAGACTAGTATCCATGAGGATGTGGGTTTGATCCCTGGCCTCACTCAGTGGGTTAAGGATCCAGCATTGCCATGAGCTGTGGTGAAGGTTGCAGATGTGGCTCAGATCAGTCCGGCATTGCTGTGGTTGTGGTGTGGGTCAGCAGCTGCAGCTCTGATTCAACTCCTAGCCTGGAAACTTGCATGTGCCACAGGTGCAGCCCTAAAAAGCTATAACAGTAATAATAATAATAATAAGAAGAAGAAGAACAACAACAACAATAGGTTCCCTGTAGAGTGGTACCATGATTAATTCATCTTTGTATTCCTAGCAGTAGTATACATGAAAGGGATGAAATAATGGTACCTTTTGGGAAAGGAGGATGCTGAGCTGTGAAGGATGCTGGACAACTCAGGAAGCCTCTGTGCAGTGAACACACTGGGGACTCCACCTGGGCAAATGCCTCAGCGAACCAATGAGGCCTAAGGGCAGTGATGCCCATTGAGGAGCAGGATTCCCCAGGGTCACTGCAGCCCCAGATCAAGTGAGTTCCTTAGGCATTGAGTGCCACCAGTTAACACTTTCCAGTCTGAAACAGGAATACTCACTCATAAACAGCCAGCCCTGTTGGATTATCTCTACCATCAGCAACTCAATGGCAGCAGTGGGAATGAAGCCACTCTCATTAGGAAGTGAAGGACTTCCAGGGACAGGGCTAGGAGGGCAGAACTTCATCTGACCCTCTCTTTGTTCTACCCAACTCACCCCCTGAGAGCCTTTACTCAGTGATACTCCGGCTCACCATCGAATGCTTACTCTAAGAAAAGTGTCACAGGAGGAGAGAGATTTTGTCACAGCCCCTTAGGAGCCTGCAGAATGGTCAGAGTCATGCTCAAAGCAGCTCCCTACTAACCAGCAAGGAGGCTTGTCACCTGGGGAGGATAAGTGGAAACGCTCCGTGCTGGGTATCAACATGATGACTTGGTTTGCTTGTTGGTAGGATTGCTTTCCTGGTGACTAGAACTTAAACGAAGTAAGAGACACTTTCTCTGTCCTGTGACACACTGAGCCTGCATCCTGTTGTCTTCTTGATGCTTTAAAACAACGTCTCCTGGGAATGCAACCTCTGCAAAGAGGGAGACAAAAACTTGGCAGAATTCATAAAAGCTGGCTGCTTCCAGAGAGCCAGCTGTCTGCAGGATAGTGTAGGAGCTAAGTGGCCAGACCATGGAACAATCTGAGCTGAGCCAACAAGACTGCCAATGATCAGAGAAAACATTGCAAATGTATTCCCACTTTCCCCACCCTGGGCTAGTCCCCTGGCCAGTGAAGCCATTTGTAAAATGACAGCAAGCAGGGGCCCCTTTCCCTGTGTCAGGAACTGTGTGAAGGAGGTGGCCCCTGGCTCTGGCTGAGATTTCAGAGTGCTGGGGTTCCCCAGGGACAGAGTGGGGAACCCCACTCTCCATCTGAATACACCCAGTGTGGGTGGGTGGAGCTGGGGCCAGAAATCAGGCCCCTGTGTGGGAGTCCACCACCCGCCAGGTCTGCCACTGGACCCTGGGTCAGACTGGTCCCTTGCCCATAACCTGACCTAGGAAGCTCAGCAGGAGACCTCTGAGCAGGAGATCTTGGTTCCTTAAGCCCCTGTGAAGTACAAATAGGACCTTGTTGGGCAAGGTCACCCGGGACTGAACAAGCAATTTCAGAAGGAACTTCTGTGAAAAGTGCGAGAGAAATGCCCATCAGTCAGAGCGGCACAATGTGCCAGGGAGGACCCAAGCACACGAGCCACCCACCCAGAGGCGCTGAACCAGTATGACTCTAGCTCTCCAGGCCACATACTTTGGAGAAGGCGTGAAGCCTAAGATGGGAGCCAGAAAGAGTCAACAATCAGGGACTTGTCAGCGACAGGCTGTTCAATCGCCAGTCAGCCACCAGTGCTTCCTCACACACTCTGGTCTGGGGACAGCCTATATGGATTGTCAGTAAACAGCAGACAAGAGGTCATTTAAGGAGTTCCCTGGTGGTGCAGCAGGTGAAGGATCCAGCACTGTCACTGTTGTGAGGAGGGTTTGATCCCTGGCCTCAGACCTTCCACAAGCTCAGGGTAATGCCAAAAGAGAGAGAGAGAGATCATTTCAAATAGTGAGATGAAAATCCATAGGAGGAACATGCTAAAAAAGAGTCTGGAACTAGAGGGGGGAGGTGAAAGCTGTTGGGGGGTTTGTGTCAAAGGAAACC
This sequence comes from Phacochoerus africanus, assembly GCF_016906955.1. NCBI lineage: Eukaryota > Metazoa > Chordata > Mammalia > Artiodactyla > Suidae > Phacochoerus > Phacochoerus africanus. The sequence continues at coordinate 25,115 of NW_025927442.1, read as the reverse complement.
ATAATGAGAAAGGATAGAGCAGCTTGCCCTCAGTTAGGGACGAGAATGACCTGGCCAAGGATGGGAAAGGAAGCCTGTGGACTGGGTGCAGGGAGCATGTTTGTAGAGTGGGCATTGAAGTGTGAGCAAGTTTGGGCAGTGCAGGGTGTTGGAGGGCCTCTGAGAGAGGAGACCCCACCTAAAGTAACCCAGGACATTGTGGTGGGGTGGGCTGAGGTTGCGGACTTCTTCCCCCAACCCAGACAAGGGAAAGGCCTTACTTCTAAAGAGGGGCACTGGAGACGCCTCCCAAGCACGGGTCTGAACCCATACTCCCCAGTTGGAAAGCATCTGGCACCCACAGATCCAGAGAGGCCCTCAGACATTTTCAGCCACCTGGACTAGCCTGGCATGAGCCACCAGGCCCTTGGGGCCCTCCCACTCTCCCCTGATACACACAGTCACTCGCCTTCATGTCATGTCTTCAAGCAGGGGTTCCAATAGTGAACCCCTGCTTCAAGGGGTTCTTTATGCCCTCCTCGGGCCAGTATGACAGCTTCCAGTTGCCCAGCTAAGGCAGCCTTCCAAAAGCCAGGAGCTTAACATTGTGTTCCCAGGTGGGCTCAAATTCCAGAGGATTCTGTAGGGGCAGAAAATTTTTCCCTTCTTTCCTTCTAGATCTTTAGGGTTTTTTGTTTGTTTGTTTTGTATTGGTTTGTGTTCTGTTTGTTTGTTTTGATTTTAGGGTCACACCTGAGGCACACAGAAGTGCCCAGGGCCTGGGGTCGAATTAGAGCTGCAGCTGCTGGCCTATGCCACAGCCACAGCAGCATGGGATCCTTAACCCACTAAACGAGGCCAGGGATGAAACCCATATCCTCATGGATACTAGTCAGGTTCATAACCCACTTAGCCACAATGGAACTCCCTTTTGGGATTTTTGTCTTGTCTTGTTCATCTAATAATTAAATTGACATAAGACAGGTTAACAGGAGAAAAGCACATTCAATTTCATATATAAACTCAATAAAAATATGAGACTCAAAGGCCGTCAGGCACTTGAGGCTTCCCTGCCATCCTGAGCTAAGGGATGCAGACAGACCTGGGACTTGGAACGCAATGCAGTCAATTCATGGAAAGATAACAACAAATGGTTGCTTATCCTGTTGGCTCATGCAGATAAGTCTTTCAGATAAAGGAGTTATTTCTGGTAATATCTCCCCTTCTGATACAGGGTCCCCTTTCTGAATTCCATTAGGCAGTGAAGGGGGAGATAAAAAGCTTTTCCTGAGTCAGCTGGTTCTTTATTGCCTTCAGCTCAAAATAATCCACATGGCAGATGCTGAAGGGGTAAATTCCACTCCCCTTCAATTCATTACACACACACACACACACACACACACACACACACACACACACACGCAGACTCCAGTTTGAGTAGAGGGCAGGTTTGCCTGATACCTAATGTTGAGGACACAAATGTGTCCCCAGTGACTTCTGAGAGTCCCCAGAACACCATCCCGGCAGCCTCCCCCTGGCCTTCATGTCATGTAGCCCCCGCCACAGGTGACTGTCTTCCATCCATTGAAGTCCTGAGCAGAGTGACAGCCAGGACCTGCTCTGGTGTCTGGGAAATTGCAAAGGTTCCCAAGCCTGGCTCTGAGAGACATGTCATGAGGTGGCCACACTGCCGGGCACATGATGACCTCAAATTCTTCTGCCACATCCACCCTGGAGAGGGGACATTGTCCCCCCTACACCTCTGAGGCCAGCTTCTGGCCAACAACCAAACTTTCCTGAAGGTTTGAGGAAGAGAGAAGGCTGCTCTCAGGTCCACAGTCCTCCCCCCACCCCCCAGAGTGACCCAGTGTGACAGGAATCAGTGCATAATCTCTTCCTCCCCAGGTGGGCTCCTGGCACGTCTGAGGCTCAGAATCCTAGCCCAAGCTGATGCAGGCCAACTGGGTAAGAAGTTTCCTCCACGTGACAGATGAATGGATTAAGAAGATGTGGTATATATACACAATGGAATACTACTCAACCATTAAACAGAACAAAATACTGCCGTTTGCCACAACATGGATGGAACAAGAGACTCTCATACTAAGTAAGGTAAGTCAGAAAGAGAAGACAAATCCCACATGATATCACTTATATCTGGAATCAAATATATGGCACAAATGAACCTTTCCACAGAAAAGAAACTCATGGACTTGAAGAACAGACATGTGGTTGCCCAGGGAGAGGGGAAGGAGTGGGATAGACTGGGAGCCTGGGGTTCATAGATGCAAACTATTGCCTTTGGGGTCAATAAGCAATGAGATCCTGCTGTGTAGCACTGGAAACAATATCTAGTCCCCTGTGATGGAGCATGATGGAAGATGATGGGAGAAAAAGAATGTATATATATATATATGTGTGTGTGTGTGACTGGATCACTTTGCTATACAGTAGAAAATTCACAGAACACTGTAAACAAGCTCTAATGGAAAAATTAAAATCATTTACAAAAAGAACAATAAATTTCCCTGTGCCCACCAGGGCCCTCCCCCAATCCCAGTTCCCCTCTCTCCCTGGGATGTCTGACAGCACCTCTCCATTCCCTCTAGGGCCCCAAGTCAGATGGTGACAGGCTCCACAGAGGGTCACCAGGCTCTCAAGGTTTGCCCTTACTCTTTACGCATGCTGGTCCAGAGTGAGGAGATGCTCACCCAGCCTTTTCCTGGTCGTCTCAGGGCCTCGGAGCTGGTGCACTCAATGACCCTCCACACAGGCAGCAGCAGTGCTCACATTTCCCCACAAAGCAGTCCAGTGGGTGCCTAGAGCATTCCCAGTTCCCAGAGAGCCTGATGGAAGTCTGCTCCCTCCTCTGGCCTGGCCATGTCCCTAAGTGTGCAGGAGAAAGGGAGAAGACCCCTTGTGGCACCTTACCTCTGTCGCAGCACTTGCCATAGTCCATCTTAAAATGTGGACAGAGTTCCCGTCGTGGCTCAGTGGAAACAAACCTGACTAGAATCCATGAGGATGCAGGTTTGATCCCTGGCCTCACTCAGTGGGTTAAGGATCTGGCCTGTGAGCTTTGGTATAGGGCACAGAGGCAGCTCAGATCTTGTATTGCTGTGGCTGTGGTGTAGCCTGGTGGCTGCAGCTCTTATTCGATCCCTAGCCTGAGAACTTCCTCATGCCATGGGTACAGCCTTAAAATGATAAAACAAACAAACAAATTGTGGATATTTGCAAAAACTCAAGGACAGCTACGAGGTCTGGTGTTATTGTGTTCACCCTCCTCTCTGCTCAAATGCACACACACACACACACACACACACACACACACACACACACACTCACACATCTCAAACTGGTACCTGGTGTGTGTAGTGAATGATCTATATTACCTTAGGTGACATGCCATCACTTATGACTTCATCTTTCTAGAATGTCTACCTTTTCAGAGGAATTTGGAAAGCCCTCAAGAAACACTTCAAAATTGCCATAATGGAAAAATGGGAATGTTTTTCCAGAAACGTGCCTCTAGGGTATTTCTGGTGAGACCCAAATCAGGAGAACACTACCCCTTTGTGATTGGAGTGGGAGTGCCCATCACCTCCCTGTCCCAGAAAAAGCTTCATAAAAGGCTCCAACTTCCCCAGACAAGTAGGTGTACACACCTCTGACTCAAGCCAGAGCAGCAAGGTGTCCCCTTTGCCTTTGTGGCAGGACCTACACTCTTCCAACAGGGTACTACCCCTGACCAGGCCCAGAACAACTCTCCCGCTCTAAGAGTCCAGGGACCTACTTGCTGCTGAGGACGTCATCCTGAAGGAAAGTGCTTCCGGTGAGTCTCTGCTTTTAACACAAAGATCATCTTTTCCAAGGAAATACTAGGAGGCTAGCTCAAGATGGAAGCCGCGAGGGTGGTGTGGCTTTCATGCATTTGGTCGGCCAGCATTGGTGGAGCACTGTTATGTGCCAGGCATGGAGAGCTGTAATCCCAAGGCTGCAACAGGTGCATTAATAGTAAGGGAGACAAGCAAATAAAACAATGAAGGTGATTGCCGAGGGTGTTAGGGGCACACCACAGAGAGGACAGGTACCCACCACCCAGCTGGGAAAGGGGCTTGACATGGAGGAGACAGAGCACAAGCTGAGTCTTGAGGGACTAGAAGCTGGTCAGACCACAGGGAGGAGGAGGGGGGTCCAGGCAGAAAGAGCAGGCTGTACAAAAGCAGAGGAAGAGGATTGCATTCAAGGGACTGCAGATAGTTTGGAAGGGCTGAAGCATGGGCTAGGAGAGCAGAAGACTCCATGGTGGGTCCTGCATGCCTGCCAGGCTCAGGAGCCTGAACTCATCCCCACAGGGAATGGGAAGCCAATGATGAGATTTGAGCAAAGGCTTGATGTTACCTAATTTGCTTTGTGGAGAGATCTCTGTGGCTGGTGTGTGAGGAATGGATGCTTGAAGGTTCCATGGCAGCAAGTGAACCAATTAGGGCATGATAGGAGTAGCCTAAATGAGAAGGGAGGAAAGCTTGAACCACAGTGATGTATGGGGAGGAAGAGAAATCCTCAGATCCCAGGCATTTAGGAAGTAGCCAATAAAGACCTATTCTAAGAACTGATGGTGGGTGATGAGGGGATGGAGAGGTGAACGCTTGGCCGGGAGTGGCTGGGGTACTTTCTTGTTGAATGGCTTATCCAGTGTGAGAGGGAGGCAGAGTGGAGTCATCATCCATTAACTTTGCTAGATCATTTCAGGAACTACCTCACCTATTTTGAAAAACGGGTCTTGTGTGAGAGCTGTATTCCTCCTTTATAAGATGCTGGAAGATTTTCTAACCTTCTCATATCAGAGAGAGAAAGAAACTCAGGGGTTGGTGAACTTGGTGCTGTCCATCTATTATACTGAAGTTTTGCCAACATTTTCATAACACCTTCACACAATCAGAGGTGCTCATTCAGTAATTAGGGGAGAGTCACAATGAATCTGGATCCTAGACTTGACCAATGCCCCCAACCCATCCTGAGTGGCCTTGCTGAGAACTTTCTCCCCCAGCAAATAGAAAACTCAGTTCCAGCCAACAAGGAGGAAATGAGTAAAGACGTGAAATTAAGCAAGCCCTGGAAGGAAATGGCCAAATCGCGTTCGATTATGTAACAACCAGCAAATAGAATAGAGCAAATAGTGATTAGGGGAGAAGAATTTTATCATAGATTTGAGGAGAGAAAAATTTTTCAGCCTCTTTTTTAAAAAAAAAAAAAAGCATATGATTCCATGGGCAGAAACCCTAAGGTGATTGGTTTGACCTTGCGTACAACAAAGTCTTACGGAAAAAGGAAAGGGCAAAGGAAATCAGGCAAGGGAGCTGCCAGGAGGAGCAGGTGAGAAAGTGAAGAGGAATAAGGAAGGAATTCAGAAAAAGGGCAGAGAGAAAACTAGGAACCCAGTTGGAAAATCCCCCATGCTACCCCAAGAGAAGGAGAAAGAAGCAAAGTCACACAGCACATCCCAGCCCAGTGGGAAAAGGAGGGAAGACAGGAAACTGAGTTTTTCCTAGTCCTGGGAGGACAATGTAGGAGACTTAGGGGCAGATCTGGGATCCTCCAGGCCAGCATCATTTAGAATATAACCAGGTCACTAAGGAAGGAGTCTACAGATGGGCACCTTGGACAGCACAAGAGAGGGAAATAAATGTTCCTAACCGGGGGTTCCCATTGTGGCTCAGCTGCTACAAACCGGACTAGTGTCCATGAGGACTCAGGTTCCATCCCTGACCCCACTCAGTGGGTTAAGGATCCGGTGTTGTCACAAGCTGCACTGTAGGTCATAGACACATCTCGGATCTGGCATTCCTGTGGCTGTGGCATAGGCCAGCAGCTGCAGCTCTGAATGGACCATGTGCCATGGTGTGGCCCTAAAAAAACAAATGAACAAACAAAAACATTCATAACAATAAAATCATTTTTAAAAAAAGGAAAAAATAGGATCTGGTTTGGGTTTACCAAACCCAAATATTGAGTCATGGCTCCAAGACTGTTTTTTCTTTTTACAGCTGCACCTACAGCATATGGAAGTTCCCAGGCTAGGGGTTGAATCAGAGTCTCAGCAGCAAGCCATAGACACAGCCATGGCAACGCCAGATCTGAGTCACTTCTGTGACCTAGGCTGTAGCTTGTGGCAATGCCTGATCCTTAACCCACTGATTGAGGCCAGGGATTGAACCCACATCCACAAGAAGACTGCATTGGGTCCTTAGCCCACTGAGCCACAATGGGAACTCCTGGTTCCAATATTTACTAGTGGTGTGGCCTTAGATGAGTGATTTCTGTTGTTGGCCTCAGTGTCCCCAAAGGCAAAAGAGCTCAAAACTATTTACCTTAAGCCTTATTGTGAAAATAGGAGTTCCCACTGGTCCAGCAGTAAGGATTCAACAGTTGTCACAGCAGTGGCTTGGGTTCATTCCCTGGCCTGGGAACGTCCACATGCTGTGGGTGTGGCCCACCAAAAAAGGTTTTTAAAGACTAAAAGAGATAATAAGAACAAAGTGCCTGGCACTTAGGAGGTGCTCAATAAAAGACAGTTTTGTTAACTTTTTTTCACATTGACAGATTTTATTAAGTCATAGATGATATTCAATACCATATAAGTTACAGGTGTATGTACCACATACTAAATCACAATGTGTAAAGGTTCTCCTCCATTTAGAGTGATTATAAAAGTTGCCTCTATTCCCTGTGTTGTATGAGATATCATTATAGCTTATTTTACAGATAATAGTTTGTACGTTCTAATTCCCTACCTCTCTATTTCCCCTCTGTCCCCCACTGGTAACCACCAGTTTGTTCACTGTAATTGTGAGTCTGCTTCTTTTTTTGTTATATTCACTAGTTTGTTGTATTTTTTAGATTCCACATATAAGTGATATTTTACAGTGAATGCCTTTTCTGTCTAACATTTCTTTTTCCTGCAAATTTATACTTGTCATTGCAAATGGAAAAATTTCATTCTTTTCTATGCCTGAGTAGAATTTCATGATACACACACACACACACACATATATAAATATACATATACATCACAATTTTTTGGCCACCCCATGGCATAGGAAATTCCCAAACCAGGGATAAGACCTGAGCCACAGCAGCAAGGGCAGGTCCCTTTAACCCACTATGCAAGGCAGGGGATAGAACCCACATCCTGGCACTCCAGAGTCACCTCCTATCCTGGTGCACCACAGTGGGAACTTCTTATCACATATCTTTATCCATTCATTTCTTGACGGACACTTAGGTTGCTTCCATATCTTGACAATTACAAATCATGCTGCTATAACACTGGGGTACATGTATCTTTTCAAATTAGCATGTTTGTTCTTTTCAGATATATACTCAGGAGTGGAATTGCTGATAGTTCTATTTTCAATTTTTTGAGAAACTTCCATACCGTTTTCCTAACCAGCTTCACCAATTTACATTCCTACAAAGAGTGCACGAGGATTCCCTTTTCTCCACATCTTGCCCACATTTCTTATTTGTGATCTCCTTGATGATAGCCATTCAGGCAGGTGTGAGGTGATGGCTTGTGATTTTGATTTGCATTTCTCTGATGATGCTGAGCAGTGTTGAGCATCTTGTTATGTACCTGGTTGTACAAGCAAGGACAGAATTTTTTTTTGTCTTTTTGCCATTTCTTTGGCCACTCCCATGGCATATGGAAGTTCCCAGGGTAGGGGTCCAATTGGAGCTGTAGCCACCAGCCTACACCAGAGCCACAGCAACTCGAGATCTGAGCCAAGTCTGCAACCTACACCACAGCTCACAGCAATGCCAGATCCTTAACCCACTGAGCAAGGCCATGGATAAAAACCACAACCTCATGGTTCCTAGTCGGATTCATTAACCAGTGCACTACAATGGGAACTCCAAAAACATCTTTTTTTAAGTATTGTTTCTAGATTTGTCTCCAATAGAAATGGTGTAATACAGTGGTATGTGACATGGGTGGGGAGGGGGCAAGGTCACATCCCACAATCGGCCAGACATGTCTCCTTAAGCTCATCCACTTACACATTACCCATGGCTGCTTTCTCACAGCAATGGCAGAGTTGAGTAGTTGCAGAAAAACCTCAAATATTTGCTCTCTAGCTCTTTTTCCTTAATGTTCCAGAATCCTGGTATAAGTTGTATCAGAAGTCTGTTTTTGTGGCTTACTCTCCTATATCCAGTACATGCGAGAATAGATACAGGAGTACCCATTATGGTTCAGCAGTAATGAACCCAACTAGCATCCATGAGGATGAAGAGTCAATCCTTGGTCTCACTCAGTGGGTTAAGGATCTGCTGTTGCCATGAGCTAGAGTGTAGGTCACACACTTGGCTCAGATCTAGCATTGCTGCGGCTGTAGTATAGCCCAGAGCTGCAGCTCTGATTCATCTCCGAGCCTGAGAACTTCCATAGGCTGCAGGTGAGGCCCAAAAGTGTCGAAAAGAAAAAAAGAAAAAAAAAAAGAAAGAAAGGGAGAAAAGGAAGAAATGGAAAGAAAAGATATAGAGCACAAAGGGCTCAGTACCCACCTCAAACACCCTGGGCTTTTCTGTTGGATCCAAAGGAAGGCGAGTTTTCATTGGGTTCTCAGAGGTGAAATAACAACCCAGCCAACAGGGAGAGACCACTGGAGACCATATACCTCACTGGACCAAGGCATCTGCTTTGATATGTAAGCCTCCTTGTTCTCCACCTGGGGGGAGAATAAAGCATTCCCGGAGTTTTCCTGTCCCCTCTCTGACTTTGGGTCCAAGAGGTCAGGCTGCAGAGGCCCAACTCAGATGCTGCTGTGAGAGGAAGCACAGAGGTCTCAAAACTGAAAATCAGACTGCCCAATCCCCAATAAGCCCTGAAGCAGAAGGAAAAGGAGTGGGGTATCCATGGAGACAGGTGTAGCTACACAGGACATCGTTCACATTTTCAGTTACCAGAGAGACCCCCAGAAGTAATGGAAGGAAAATGACAGACTCATGACCCATGCGAGGAAGTCATTGCCAAGGATGAGATGGGTCTTGGGGAACATGGTAGGGATGGTCATGGCTTTGTTCTTTCTGTGCTGAGCAAGAGGGTGAACAAGGAAGGAATGATCCATGGCAGAGAGCAGACACTACTGCATGTATGGAGATGCTATGCGAACTAACCCGTGATTCTTTTGTCTTCTTGTTCAAAATCATTGAAGACCATTTGGGTGAGGCCAACCTCGATCAGAGAGGCTAGAAGCCCAAGATCAGGCATAAGATGGCACCAAGACCCTTGCTGCTCTGAATCACTGCCAGGCTCCTGTCTCAGAGGAATAACCTACTAGGGTGGAGGGCAGCTTTCAGATGAGAAGGGCTTGTGTGATTCAATAGCCGAAGCGTTCCCCAAAAGCTGGAGCTCCCTATGACATTCTGGCATTGCCAACCGCCTACTTCTGCTGGGTCCATTTCCCTGGCTTTGCATGTCCATCTGTATCATCATCACTCTTCAGGCCCTCCCTTGGTGTGACAACATCCACAGTGAGATGGTTTCTGCTTTGGGGGAACCAGAAGGACGTGCTGTAGCCTGAGTGGTCTCCTTGGAAAAACAGGGTTTGATACATGCTTTGTGCAGACTGCCTGCTTGACACAATAAGAGGTTTCACTTCCTGAGATGGACAGGCTGCTGCCTGGTTTTGGGTCCAGGGTCCAGTGTTGGGATGAGACACATGGCAGACCTGCAGAGACTACTATGTCAAAGGCCATTGCCCCACAGTTCCAACATTTCCCTTGAGCAGAGAGAATGAAGGTTCATGCCCCCTGGAAACTAGAAGATGAAGGAGGACATTCCTTCCTGCCCTGTATCTCACGTCCCAGAAACAGGATGCTTGAATGCCTTGCTTACCTCCCTTCCTGCCACTGGTGTTCATCCTCCTTCACTCAGCTTCTAATCACATCAGTGACTCAAGGCCCCTCTGTGTTCTCCGTCAGGAGCACCCACAGAGCTAAAACACCACCAGATCACGCAGATCCCCAGCATAAGTATCTGAAGAAGGTGGTTTTCCTTCAGTGAAGCTTGTGGAAAAGGAGTTAATCTCCAGAGTGGATGCTCTGAAGGCAAATAAGAATCAACCATCAGGCTCCCAAGGCAGGGCCTCTGGGGAGTCTGCAGAACCAGACACCCAATTTTATGAGGGCTTAGACTTGGAGACTGACTAGGGCTCACCAAACCCACAGGAAATGGATGCACCCAACAGGATGCAGCTTTCAGAGTCCCTGTGGAACATACACCTTGCCAAAGATGAGATTCTTGGGTCTGCATTCCTGAGGTCAAGGTACCAGGAGCCAAATCACAAGGCTGGGGAATGAACCCACTGTGTGATCCTTGCCCACAGTAGAGTCAATTTCCCTCCTGTCTGTGAAAGTCAGGAACTCTGTCCCATGAATAATACTGAGCAAGCCCAGGGCTTGGCACAGAGTAGGCACAGGCATGCTTATTTGAGTGAAAACACTGTCCAATTCCTGCTCACTCATTCAGGCAGGCAAACTTTTCTGCCTGAATGTGCATGTCACACCCTGTGCTAGACTCAGCTCTGAAAGAGTGCAGAGCATCCTGAGGGAACCTGGTAAGTGAACAAGGTTTCAATTCAGTGCTTTGGGTACTGTAGTAGGTGTGACAGAGTGGGAAGAGAACACACCCTCCTGGACTCCATGCACCTTTTATTTATTTATTTATTTATTGTCTTTTTAGGGCCAAACCCACAGCATATGGAAGTTCCCAGGCTAGGATTCAAATCAGAGTCATAGCACCAGCCTACGCCATAGCCACAGCAATGCCAGATAAGAGCTGCATCTGCAAACTACACCACAGCTTGTGGCAACACCAACTCCTTAACCCACTGAGGAATCTACCCTGCATCCTCATGGATACTAGTCAGGTTCTTAGCCATGACAGGAACTCCTCCATGCACCTTTTCTAGCCTGGTCATGCATTCATTCTTGCAGGGCTACCTTGGGACAGTACCCTGAGCACTCGCTCTTCTTGTGTCTGAGTGAAAAAAGTCTGTTGCCTTCCTGCACACTAACAACAAAATACCTCTACATGAAACAAAGAAAGCCATCCATTTACAGTAGCATCAAAACCAATAAAAGTACTGAGGAGTAAGTTTCACTAAGAAGGCGAAATGTCTGTCCACTGAAAAATATAAAGCACGGATGAAAGAAATTGAAGACACAAATAAATAGAAAGATATCCCATGTTTGGGACTGAAGTGATTAGTATTGTTGAAATGTCCATGCTACCTAAGGCCATCTATAGATTCAAGGCAGATCCTCTCAAAATTCCCATGGCATATTTCTTAGAAATAGGAGAGATAATGCTAAAACTTGCATGGAACAACCAAAAAATAGCCAAAACCACCTTGAGAAGAAACGACAAAGCTGGAGGCATCGCACTTCATGATTTCAGACTATATTACAAATATAGACACATATCTATGTAACTTAGTCATTAAAAAGAAGAAAACCCTGCATTTGTGACATCAATGAACCCTGAAGGCATTCTGCTTAGTGACATATGTCAGCAAAACACAAATGCTATATGATCTCTTTTCGATGTGGACACTTAAAAGGAAAAAAAATCACAACTCGTAGGAACAAAGAAAAGAATAGCGGTTACTCAGGGGTGGGAGAAATGGGGAGATGTTGGAGATGTTGGTCAAAGGGGACCTAGTTTCAGTTATAAGGCAGTTATAAGTGCTGGGAATCTAATGTACAGCACGGGAACTGTTAGTAACTATTCTGTATGATAGAGTTGAAAGTTGCTAAGAGATAAGATCCTAAATGTTCTCACCACCAATACACACACACACATATATAAATATATGTGCATGGACATGTATATTATATATATATAATCATGATAGCTGATGGGTGTCTTAACGAGCATCCTCATTGTGGTAATCTTTCTTCAATATACACTTCATCCTGTTGTATGCAGTCTCACACAATGGTATATGTGAATTCTATCACAATAAAGGTAGAGGGGAAAAAAAACAATGTCTAATATCTCTCAGAGTTACCATGGGATATAGTCCCAGCTGGATATTCTTATTGTAAAAGTTCCACTTTCAGAGTTCAGAGGAAACATTCTTTTAGGCAAAAAGCACCTCTGCATTTTCAAAACGGAATGTGATCATGAAGCTTGACTTATTCACAATCTTTTCAAATATGTCTTCAACCCAGGCTCCTTTCACCATTTATCAAAGATTGATATAGATTCCATATGGAATCAACTAGGGTACCAGCACCTTGTCTGAGGGGTTGGATGAACTCACCCCATCAGGAGCCTGCACCCCCACACAACTATGTTTTCTCTCTTTCACCCTGGAAAGATCAAAGTTTCCCTACCAAAGGCTCCAGTATTTGACCCAGGGCCCCCCAGGTTGAGAACAGCACAATGGGTTCAGAATCCACATGGTTACGGTCACTTCCATAGGCCCATTTATCCATCTCCAGGTGGAAAGTTTCCTAAACTTAAGTCCAAGGAGGGAGGGAGGGAGGAATTTGTGTGTGTGTGTGTGTGTATGTGTATGTTTGTTCAATTTTGTCCCAGAGATCTAAATTCAAACATTCTTTCTAATCTAGGAAACCCCAGTATTTCTGTTTGACATCAGGAGCACAACAGTTGTCAGAAGAAAAAACATATATTTGCATATGATGACACATTTGCAAAAAAGAAAAAAATGTGTCATCGTTTGTTACCACTTCCAAGGATTGGAGAGTGATTCAGGTTACCCGCTCCCAGAAGTTCCCATCAATCCTCTTTTTAAAATTTTTTTAATTTGGTTGTGAAATCAGTTAACCAAGGGAAATTTCTCAGCTCTTCACTTCTTCGTTTAAAGGCTATAAAGAGTGAGGGAGAAATTGGCAGGACAGTATACCTCTTGGAGGCACAAAGGCCATTCAGGGACCCTACCCTCTCCAGCCAGTCTACATTGCTCATGTGTCACTTTAACTCCTCCTTATGGCTAGTCCTAAGAGAGCTTCTCCCTCCCTCTCTCTCTCTCTTCTCTGTCTCTCTCTCTCTGTCTCTCTATCTGTCTCTCTCTCTCTTCACCCTGATTCTTTCTCTCCCCCTCTCCCTCCCTTCATGCCTCTCTGTCTGAGTGCTGGGCTATTTGCAAAAAGCCAGGTTTACTATAATGCTATAGCTTGTAAAATATGGGGGGGGGGCGGAGTTCCTGCTGTGGGTCAGGGGAAATGAATCTGACTAGCATCCATAAGGATGCAGGTTCGATCCATGGCCTCGTACATTTGGCTATAATCTGGCGTTGCCATGAGCTGTGATGTAGGTAGCTCAGATCTGGTGATGCTGTAGTGGTGATATAGACCAGCAGCTGCAGCTCCAATTTGACCCCTAGCCTAGGAACCTCTAAATGCAACAGGTGTGGCCCTAAAAAGACTATATATATATATATATATATATATATATATATATATATATATTATAATTAACACTGCTTATTTAGAATGTCAATATCCAACTTCTGCCCCAGGTCTAACAAATGCACTTCTGGTGTGGGCTTACATTAGCAAATACTTTTCTCTGGACCCAAAGGGGGCTCCTTCATCCATTCACTCATTCATTCAAAGACTGTTCTTTGCTGGCCTGCAGTGTTACTAGATGCCAAAGGAAAATCACCCGTGAAAGCAGCCCTGGTGGGGGACTGGCACAGCAAATGGTCACTCATTTTCTCCTCTTTACACAGGTTTCTGAAGCAGCCATTGGCCACGGTACCTGAACCTGCCAAGGAAACGTGATGGCTAACAATGGTCAGTGGGGAAACTGGTACCAGTAATGCGAGCAAGGTTCTCTTCTCAAGAGCACAGTGTTAGCTGTGCTTAGAGACCAGATTTGTCCCTCATCCTGCCTCTTTTTAGTGGCAAGCAGGGTTCCAGGTTAACGCTGAGTTTAAAGACTCATTTCCCACTGTAAGTCTGGACTTGATGTCATTGCAGCGGGCCACCTACAATTGGCAAACAGGAAGAAGGGATTCCATGTGGATGACACAAGGGATCTTGTGGCATGTCCAGCTTCAGTGGGAAGGAAAGCTCCAGTTTTAACTGGGCTGGAAGGGGTCTCGAGATCCAACAGAGAGCAGCTGGGGTACCTGCCCTGCCTCCTAGGCTGCTCCAGGAATATGCCCATGGAAACTGCTAGCTCCAGGCAGCCCTGAGGAACAAGCTGTTTGCAGTTTCCTATTAACAGTGAAGATCGCTTGCAGGGAAGGTAAATTCGTCCTGCCCAGGGGACATAACTGAGCAAGCTCTCTGCTTTTATTACAGTGACAACAATAATGGTCTGTTATTTGAGGCTGATGGCCCCAAAGAGATGAAGGTAAGGCCATGGGCTTAGCTCCCAACACATGCAGGGGCTCGGGCAGGGGAAAGTCTCAAGGAAAGGGCTCTGGGCCCCCTTATTCCTATGGAATTCTGTGGTGAACTGACTCGCCTTCTCCAGTGAGACTGATGCAGGCCACTCCTCAGTTCCGGCGGCACCACAGCGGTTCACTGAGCCTTGGTGATGGTGGCCATGCTTGAGGAGGGTGAGAAGAAATGATGGTAGAGAGAGTGTTTGCTGTGTCATGTTGGCAAGGCAGCCAAGGCTTCAATGCACAGTTGCTTCTCCTTTTAGAAAAAGGGGTTCAGCCCTAAAAATGATGAAACTCTGTCAATCACTAGAGTCAACTCTGAGACCCATTTTCTCCAGCCCTGGGGGGGTGTGGTTTATCTGTCTGGCCCACCCTCCCACTGCCTCTGCCAGGGGCTGGAGCCTCTGTGCTGGGCAGGAACTTCTTGCTTTCCTCTGAGCTGTTAGAGGTCTCTTTAACTGTCTTCAAGACGTTAAACCATTCTTGTGCCCAGGGGCAACTTCAAGCCTTAATACACAGTTTCTCTGAACAAAGGGAAAGTGGGAAGCTCTTTCACAAATATCAACCACAATTTTGGGGGTTTGGGAGGTTTTTTGGCCCCAGGGGGGACATGTAGAAGTTCCCAGCAGGGGAACCACGCACCTTTTACAGTGTTTGCGAGATGCTTCTGCAACAGCTTTTAAAAGACAAAAGCTTGTAGAGAATAATTGAAAACTCATTGATTGAGCATAGAAGTATTGATAATATGATCATCACAGCCATGAAAAATTTAATACATAGTCTTGTGCTTTGGGTTTCCAAACAGGTAAAAATGTAAGAAGGCATGTTTATGGTTAGGTGGAGCATGTGTCAGAAAACACAAACAAGGTTAAAATGGGATTTATTCTCAAAGAATACCATGTAGGGTGTCAGAAAGCCCACATTCAGGTTTGGGGTCTGCCTCTCACTTGCCACATGCCTATGGGTAAACCACTGAACCTCTCTGGGCTGCAGAGAGATGAAAGATTCTCTGGAGAAGCTCTGTTATCCCCTCCTGCATCCCGTCTCATGTCAAAATGGGCGTTCTCAGGCCCAGCCACCTACCACACTGACATTCTTGATCTATCCACAGTGC
Organism: Phacochoerus africanus; assembly: GCF_016906955.1. Taxonomy (NCBI): domain Eukaryota; kingdom Metazoa; phylum Chordata; class Mammalia; order Artiodactyla; family Suidae; genus Phacochoerus; species Phacochoerus africanus. The sequence goes on along the minus strand of NW_025927442.1, from coordinate 9,590 downwards.
CGCACCCAAAACCTTGACCTCAGCCCTCTGGGAGATGGGAGCATCCAGCTGCAAATCTCCCACCAGCTCTGCAATGAGAGCTCCAGGCAGACGGTGTCTGTGATTGTGGCAAAGGAGAAGCCGATGAATCCCTCCTCCCAGGTCGTCTGCGATGATGACCCGAAGAGCATCTTTTCATCCGTCTTTGAAGAAGGTACCTAGGGAAAGCTGAGGGCAGACAGGAGATCTCTGGTCCTTTCCTTCTCAGAGGCCATAACTCAATGGTCAGCTAAACTCTCCTGAAGCTGAAACCCTTCAAAAGTAGAAGGCCCAGGAGTTCCCTGGTGGCTCAGTGGAATCCAGTGTTGTCACTGCTGTGGCTTGGGTTTGCTCGCTGGCCCAGGAACTCCCAACTGCCATAGGCACAGCCAAAAAAATAAAAAAAAATTTTAAATAGAATGCCCAGCAGTGAGAGGAAAACAGAGAGGTCTGGAAACCCAACTAACCACTTTTGTAGTTGAAACAATTCTTTTTATTTTTTGTCTTACATCAGATTGTTTTCTTCTTAAAAGGAATTCTTCTTTAGTGGAATAATGATGTACCTGGCTAGTGCTATTAATCAGAGGAATGGAGGCTTTTCTGGAATTTATAGGCATGCATAAAAAGTACCCAAAATACTATATATCTCCATACATTACTACATATAATCCAACTTGGTGATGGTTTTAGTTTTCTCTTGAGTTATTGATATTATTCTTAAAACAGGACCTGGAGGAAATCACGTTGTGGCTCAGCAGTTGCCAACCTGACTAGTATCCATGAGGATGTGCATTCAATCCCTGGCCTTGCTCAAGGGTTAAGGATCCAACATTGCCATGAGCTGAGCATAGGTCACAGACAAGGCTCAGATTCTGCATTGCTGTGGCTGTGGTGTAGGCCAGCAGCTACAGCTCTGAGTTGACACTAAGCCTGGGAAATTCCATATGCCATGGATGTGGCCCTGAAAAGACAGGAGTAAAAAGCAGGACCATGATGACTACTCACAATTGCAAAGCTCCTAGTCATTCTCAGGGTGCTCTCAGTTACATTTTATCCCCGTGAGTCTCAGAAGGTCCCTGCTGGGCCAGTGTGTGCCATTGCCTTTTTGCAGAAGGAGTTCTGTGGCTCTTCCACAGCAAGCAATAAAGCTGAAGCTTGAACCCATATCTTAAGGCACCGGGTCCAGTGTTCTCATCCACCCCAGCTTCCTCCCCACCAATATTAGAATCAGACTGTGGCTGACCTCCCTCAGATGTCTTCCAAGGCACCAGATCCTGCCGCTTCACATCATTAGGTTTGCTCTTCTAATCTTCTACCTAAAAGACACCTCTGCTCCACATTTCAGAGCCCATCATCCTTGAAAAGCATGCCAATGGTTTTCTCTGTGATGCCACCCCCGTGCAGTCCGTGGACTGCAAACTCCAGGACAAAGATGAAAAAGCCCTGGTGCTGGCTGGCCCACATGAGCTGAAGGCTCTCCACCTCCTCACAGGGGACTTGAAGAGAGAAGGTACCTGGGGACACCCTGATTCTTTTCTTGGCCTCCTGGAAACGTGCCAATTATCTCTATCTTCAACAAAGTAGACCATTTAGGCAAATGATTGACATGAATGCAATCATAGAATACAGAGTGTGTACATGCTTTATGTAGGTCCTAGCAAGAATGCCAGGATGAGGCCCCTAGCAGGTTCATTTTCAGCAAGAGAGGTGACAAGCACATCCAGGACCACAGTCCAGCCAAGTCACTTAAAGGCAGTGCGATGTCAGTGCTTCTGTTGGAAAGGGGTCATTTGATGGACAGGACCTAACTGCCTGTGGGTGCCTTCTTCCTGTTGTGGAGGTCAAAACTAGAATGGCAAAGAGATAATTTGTCCCTCCTCATTCCCAACTTTGCCCACTTGCCCCTAACATCCTTCCCACCCAATACCAGATGGTTCCTGAGAAGCCGATCTTACTGACGAGCAGGAACTTGTATCTCTGTCACTGTCACTGGCCATTGTTTCAAGTCTGGGGAGCCCACTGGTTGTGGGAATCTGCCTGGCCCCCTGCCACTGTGGCTGGGCCCCGTATGCAGGGGTGTGACCAGGGGGCAGATCAAAGGAGCAGTGTGGTCTCATCCAAGCTGCTGACCTTGGAGAGAGGCATCACAGGGGGAAAGCTTCTCAGCTTGGCCAAGACAATTCTGTTTCTCTCGAATTGCATCAGCACAACCTTGGGGCCTCCAAGGGAGACAGCTGTGACGAAGGAAGAGTAAAATGAGCATCTCTCTTTGGACCACTTCTCCTAGTCAAGCAGCCCTCCTCCTTCAAGTTCATCCCACTGGCTGCGCCATGTTCCTGAAACAGATCTGTGCCTGACGTCCTGTGGGAATCTGGTTTTACTTCTTTTCTTGCTGTTCACATTGGTCAGACGGTTCTGGTGTTGTGGATAGGCACATCACCAGGCAGGGACAAGATGGCTTTCTTTCTTCTAAAAATCAGAGCTTCTAATTGTTTATGGCCACTGTGGTGAGGCTCTGAGAAGCCCCCAGACCCTTCTTTGGGGAAAAACCTGATTCAACCAACTGAACCTGTTATTGTCTGGGAGAAGCCAGCTCTCCTGTCTATGAGGCCATAGGAATTTTGGATGCCAACGAGGATCCTAAATGGCACCAGTCCTAGGCTAAGGGTCCAGTGCTTGGACCAACCCTGCAGTGCTATGTCCCTGACCACAGGCCCCTCTCCTCCCCCAGTGGTGTTCTGCATGAGCTTTGTGCAAGGAGATGACAGCGATGACAAGATACCTGTGACCTTAGGGATCAAGGGAAAGAATCTGTACCTGTCTTGTGTGATGAAAGATGACACCCCACCCTGCAGCTGGAGGTGAGTGAGTGAGTACCAAGGGCTGAAGGCCCTTCTTGGGCTTCTCTGAAGCACCCCCAGCCATTACCTCCAAGACAGTGACCTCTTCCCCCCTACCCACCCCCAGAAAGTCTGGGAGCAGAACCACTTGGTAATTTTCCATATGTGTAAATAAGTTGAATATAATAAGTTCAGGTAAGGGTTAATGCAGGTAACTTTCACTCCCGTTGTGGCAAGTTAAATCGTTCTGCTGATGCGCTTACATCCTGCCGTTGTTAGCCCCCCATCGATCATACAATGTTGGGATTGGAAGGGGAGTCTCTTGGTAGGGTTGCTCCATTTGGTAGATGACACTTTGGGAACTTAATTGATTCAAAGCACCTGTCACCTGTCATCATCTCCATGCCACTCCACAAATCACTTGCCCCCACCAGCATTCCCAGCAAAAGCTTCCTCTCCAAGTTGAAGTCATTCTAGCCAGGGCCATGAGGAAATACACAGCACAAGTCCCTGGAACCTAGGTACTTCCAGAAGCTTTCATCTAATTTTCACTTTTAACAACCTTCCCATCTGTGTCATGCTCCCTACCATTTGGCACTGTTTCAGAAAAGGATGAGGGCTCTTTTGGTCACCATACCGAAGGCTGGGGTCACAAAGATATGTCAGGGCCCTGGCCCTTGCCCCTGTGACCTATTTATATGTTTCATCTCTAGCTGACCTGGAGAACATCTTTTCCCAGATCAGAGTAGGGTATCTTTGACCTGTCCCTTGCAACAAACGTGTATTTCTGCTTTGCTGCAGGATGTAGACCCCAAAAGTTACCCAAAGAGGGACATGGAGAAGCGATTTGTCTTCTACAAGACAGAAATCAAGAACAGAGTTGAATTCGAGTCTGCCCTGTACCCCAACTGGTACATCAGCACCTCTCAGGCAGAACAAAAGCCCGTCTTCCTGGGAAACTCCAAAGGCCGCCATGATATAACTGACTTCACCATGGAAGTCCTCTCTCCCTAAGGAAAGCCATACCCAGAGGGTCCACATGGGCTGAAGAACCCCGGAGGCTGGCAGAAGGGGACTAGAAGAGTTGGTACATGGTTGCTGCCTGAATTTCACTATTGCCTAATCGATGCCCAGCTGTCTTCCCTAGATTAGTGCTAAGGAGATCCCCCTGCCCCCCAGTGAGGAGGAACAGCCCCCTCCTCTCCAAGTCCATGCCCAGACCCCATCCTCTAAGCCAGCCTTCTCTCACCCCTTCTCCTCACTCAAAGCCAGCCTGGTGGAAACCATGGCACACTAGGGTCACTGGCAGTCCTCTGTCCTTGGCACCCAGCTTCTCATGATCGATCACTGAACTATTTATTTATTTAATTGTGGGTTGGTCTATTTAACTTAATTCAAGGGGGCCAAGAAGCAGCAGTGTCTGTGAAAGATCTTAGTCTTCCATAGCTATGGAATCAATTTCTTTGGGGTGAGTGTGCCACTTTATCATCTCTCACCAAGCCTGAAAACATAATAAGCTCAAATTATTTAAAGAAGAATGCTTATGAATGAAGAAGGATGATCAGATTGTTCAATGATTCTGAAATAAATGTCACGGAAAAACATCCTTTTCCATGTGGTCATTGGCTTGCCTTGGCTCTGACATAGAAGGGTAAAGATAAATGGTACCATGGATGTTCTCCGTGTGGAACTAGAAACCTACTCCTTATCACTGAAGGCGGAGTACTTAGGGACATCACTGGCCAGCGAAGAGCAGCCTTTATACCCCTCCCTTTCATTTCTATTTTTCAACAAAAGGATAGTTGGTGCACAAGGGTCATCTGAAAAATAGAATTAGCTAAAATATTCCAGGGAATAGCGGTTTATGGTAACAGCTGCCAAGTATTTCTCTATTCATTGACTCAGCAAATACGTATTAAGCAAATGCTATGCACTGGGGGTTGGAAATTGAGAAACAAGAAAGGTAGGGCATTCCTAGTTAAATAGGAGAGGCAGATGTAACAATGAACATAAGGCAGCATAAGAAGCAGAGGTGAGGAATTCCCGTTGTGCTTCAGTGGGTCAAGCACTTGACTGGAATCCATGAGGATGCAGGTTTGATCCCTGGCTTTGCTCAGTGGCTTAAGGATCTTACATTGCCATGAGCTGTGGCGTATGTAGGACATAGACATGGCTGGGATCCCACATTGCTGTGGCTGTGGTGTAGGTTGGTGGCTCTAGCTCCAATTCTCCCCCTAGCCTGGGAAACTCCATATGCCATGGCTGAAGCCCTAAAAAGACAAAAGACAAAACAAAACAAAAACAAAAAAACTCCACACGTTCTTAGAAGAAGAAATGATTCGCTAAGGAGAGTTCTGCAATCACACATAAATCAAGGAGGATAAATCTATGGTTATGTAGGGTTTTTTTTTCACTGTCAAATCTATGAAGTAATTCATTTAAGAAACTGTTAAATGCTTAATCTATGCTAGAAAATGGATTTAAAACACTTCCACTCTTTTAACTGTCTATTTTGACATAATTTTAGATTTATGGAAGAGTTGCAAAGAACATACAGAGTTCCCTCAGCTTCCCCTGATGTTACTATCTCACATAAGTATAATTTTTATCAAAAATAAGAAATCAACCCTGGTAGACAGAGTCTAATTGATTTTTAACACACCTTCTGCCTCAGCAGTTCCGCTATTTGGTGTCTTCCCGAAAGAAAGGATGTTTACTTTAGGATTGTTTATGAAAAGCTTAACAAAATAAACTGGCAATAGCCTAATGTCCTTTGGCAGGAAAAAGATTAAATAAAACACACAGAAAATTAAAAAGAAAAAGTGCTGAAATGGAAAGAGATCCAGACAAATCATTGCAAGAAAAAATCAAGGTGCAATATAATACCTATAGGATGATACCATTTCCATAAAAAAAGAAAACACAATGCCCATCCAAAACACACAACTCTAAGGATCATTGACCAGACTGAAAATAGTGGCTACTTGGGGAGGGTGGATGGGGGTTGTCAAAAGAAGCTTAGGCCTATGTTTGAATTTTTTGGCAAGAGGAATATATTCATCAATTACCAATTATTTTTTATTCTCTGTATTAAAATAGTCCATTTTAATGGTGTTTCAATTCCTGGACCTGCACCAAAGACTCCAACTGACCCTGCAAAAGAGCTATTCTGTTCCTGGTCTGGCACCAAATTCTTTCCCTGAGGACATTTCTCCCTTTCTCTGCACTGTGTCCTTATCCTGGAAGAGAAAAACAGCATGTTTCCAGCTGCTACGGTGACTTCTGCCTGGCACCTGTGGTTGCTCTGTTTGTACCATTTTACTGCTCCATCCCGAGAGTCCAAGTGGCACATATCCCGGGCCTACTGTCCATCACAAACAAGACACTGATTTACATACGGGGACAACAGCTTCTCACCTCTGGTTCCTACATCTGGATTGTAGCCATAAGTGGACTTATGATGAAACTGAAGCACCGAGAGCTTAAGTTATTTGCCAAGAATGCAAGCTGATAAGTAGTGAGGACAAGATTCAGATGAAGGACAGAGGGACAGGATTAAGGCGGCAGAATAGAAGGACTGGAGCTCAACTTCTCTCCTAAAACAACAAAATTCACAACTAAAGACTGAGCACTCTTCACCCGAATGGACAAGAAACCTTAAAAAGGATATCCTACTCCAGAAGCAAAAGAGGAGGACACATCAAGAGGTAGGAGGGGTGATTTCACGATATGAACAACCCCCTATCTCCTGGGTGGGAAGCTCCACAGACTGGAAACTAACTGCTTCACAGAGACTCACCTACAGGAGAGAGCGTTCTGAGCCCCACATCAAACTCTCACGTGTGGGGATCTGGCACGGGGAGAAAGAGCCTCAGGGCATCTGGCATTGAAGGCCAGTGGGGCTTGTGCTCAGGAGCTCCACAAGACTGGGGGAAACAGACCCCATTCTTAAAAGGCACACACAGACTTTCACGTGCACTGGGTCCGAGGGCAAATCAAAATCCCCATGGGAATCTGAGTCAAACCACACTGCAGGACTTCAGTTCATCCTGGGAAAAAAAGGCTAAACGTGGCTTGTTGTGAGGGAAGGACATTGAAAGCAAAGCTCCCGGGAACATTCAGCAGCTGAGCCTTTCTCTGGAGGGGACCACTTTGGGAAAATCTGGCCCCACCCATCAGTCAGCTGCTGAGAAGCCCCAAGGCAAACAACAACCCAGGTGGGATCACAGCCCCACCCCTCAGTAAACAGGCCACCTAAAGACCCCACCCCCAGGCACACAGCTGCCTCTAACCCCATCCAGACACTAAGCCCCACCCACCAGAGGGATTAGAATCAGCTCCACCTACCAGTGGGCAGGCATCAGCCCCTCCCATCAGGAAGCCTACAGCAAGCCCTCATACGACTTCAGCCACAGGGGGGCAGACACCAGAAGTAAGAGAGGCTACAACTCTATTATCTGTAAGAAGGTCACCACGCCAAAAACCTATAAAAGTGAAAAGACAGAGAACTATAACTCAGATGAGGGAGAAAGGAAAAACGCCAGAAAAACAGCTTAGCAATGAGGAGATTCTCAGCCTCCAGGAAAAGGACTTTATTTAGACTGTTGATGCTGAAGATGATGCAAGACATTGGAAATAAACTGGAGGCAAAGATGGATAACTTACAGGAAACCCTGAGCAAAGAGATACAAGATATCAAACTTAAACAAGAAGAGATGCAAAATACAACAACTGAACTAAAAAATTCACTAGAGGCAGCTAACAGCAGAATACTGGAGGCAGCAGAAGAACGAATAAGCGAGGTAGGGGACAGATTAGTGGAAATTCGGATGCAGAACAGAAGAGAAAAAAGACTGAAAAGAAATGAAGAGAGTCTCAGAGAACTCTGGGACAACGTTAAATGCACCAACATCCGTATTGTAGGGGTGCCAGAAGGAGAAGAGAGAGAGAGAAAGACAGAAAAAATATTCCAAGAGGTAACAGCCCAAAACGTCCCTAACATGGAGAGGGAATCACTCACTCAAATCCAGGAAGCAGAATGAGTACCATATAAAATAAACCCAAGGAGGAACACCCCGAGACACATATTAATCAAACTGACCAAAATTAAAGACAAAGAGAAAATCTTGAAAGCAGCTAGGGAGAAGAAACAAATAACATACAAGGGAACCCCAATAAGGTTATCGGCAGATTTTTCAACAGAAACTCTGCAGGCTGGAAGGGAGTGGCGTGATATACTTCACGTGATGACAGGAAAGACCCTCCAACCAAGATGACTCTACCCAGCAAGGCTCTCATTCAGATCTGAAGGAGAAATCAAAACCTTCACAGATAAGCAACAGCTGAGAGAATTCAGCAACACTAAACCAGCCTTACAACAAATCCTAAAGGAACTTCTCTAGGCAGCAAAGAACAAGAGAAGAAGGAAAGAAAAAAGATCAGCAAAAGCAAATCCAAAGCAATTAACAAAATGGCAATAAGAACATACATATCAACAATTACCTGGAATGTTCATGGACTAAACGCCCCAACCAAAAGACATAGACTGGCTGAATGGATACAAAAACAAGACCCACATATATGCTGTCTTCCAGAGACCCACTTCACTTCCAGGGACACATACAAACTGAAAGTGAGAGGATGGCAGAAAATATTTCACGCAAACAGGGATCAAAAGAAGGTGGATTAGAGGACAAGATGGTGGAGGAGTAGGGGGACACGCTCACCCTCTCCCACAAACACAACAAAAAAAAGCGCATCTACAGAATAAATGACTCACACAGAACAGCAACCAATCGCTGGCAGAAACTCCAATAACGGCAAGAAGTTCATGACATTATGGGGCAGAACGGGAGAAAAGAGGAGAGTGAGAGAAGGTGAATCTGAGCGGGACGGGTGCTCCCGAAAGGGAACTGCGGAGGAGAAAGGGATCCCGCACCCTGGAAAGTCACTTACACGGGGGAAAGATCAAACGAACCGGAGGAATCTCCAGATGCAGAGAAGAGTGCAGCAGTAAGTTGGAGTATGGAAAAGCCGATCAAGAACCGAATGGACCATCTGAACTATGGGCATGGTCACCAAAAATTGAGACGCCTGGGTGGGGGCTGGGCACCGAGTCCTCGGCTCCAGAGGTTAGTTCCCGGGCTGGGGGGGGGGGGGGCAGAGCGGAAACTGCTTGGGAGGTCTAGAAACCATTTGACGGGGCAGAGACTGCCTGGGAGACTAGAAAACAAAGCTGTCACAGAGGAAGGGAGCAATACTCTAGGGGTGGGGAAGTGGAAAGCCACATCAGAGGGAACCTGGGAAAAGAGCCTGGTCTGTGCCGTGCTGGGGAGGGAGAGAAGAAGGGGTGGGTCCCCATAGAATAGCCCCCATGCCACAGCAAGCTTACAGGCCCGCTAGCTAGCTGAAAGCTGTGCTTCCAAGTGCATCCCTCCCCCCACCCCTGCCAACCCCTACGCTCTCGCTGAACCTGGGGCTGCTTGCCATCCAGGAGGGCTGACGTCAACAATTGCCTGAAGCCTACCACCACAGGGGCTGTCCCTGCACAGGCCTGCTTGCCCTCTGGAGGGGCTACACTTCCAGAGTAGCACCAAACACCACCAGCCCCCGAGAAAGGCCTGCAGCCCAGAAAAGCTAGAACAAGCCTAGCCAGGCAGTGAATAGATCTGCCTAATTCCCGGACGGTTTTTCTGAGTCGGGCTGCCCCAGGGAGGAGCCTCTTCGGTTTCC